>NW_019416469.1:543122-554540 GCF_000390285.2 Anoplophora glabripennis | reverse complement strand
TGCCTCTAGTTTATTTTTGAGTAAAGATAGGCATAATATAGGCATCGCTTTATTAAAAAAAAGATAAAATTTCCTTCAAAAAAGAGGTACAAAATGAGAATTGACTGATATAATATAAACTTAGTCAATTTTTCGATTTTCGTCGCGTTTATTCTTATACGTTTTAATTCTCATTTTTCGCAAAAAAGGATGGATTCGTCCGTTCGAAGGATCATTAAAAATGAAAAAACCGCGGGTTTATATTAAATTAGAGGGTTGAAATTGAAGATAGGGGTGAAAATGCACTTTTGCAGTTTTTTAAACATAGCACGAAAACGAAACAAAATTTCGGTATAGTTCATAGGAAAAAATTTGTAGAGAATTGAATTTCCCATAGAAATGGCTTATTTCAAAAATTTAAAAGGTAAGTTTTATGAAATCGCTAATAAACAATTTGAAAAAAATAAAAAAATCGATTATTTTATTTTTTTTTACTTTCTTGCCTCTAGTTTTTTTGTGTGTGTAAAGATAGGTATAGGCATCGCTTCTTAAAAAAATAGATACAATTTCCTTCAAAAAAAGAGGTACAACATTTTTGGATCAGAATTGACTAATATATGGCCGCTCAAACTTGGCCAATTTTTCGATTTTCGTCGCGTTTATCTTTATATATTTAATTATCATTTTTTGCAAAAAAGGAAAGGTTCGTCCAAGGATTTTCATCACATGACTTGTTCGAAGGATCATTAAAAATGAAAAAACCGCGGCGTACTATTAAATTAGAGGGTTGAAATTGAAGATAACGGTGAAAATGCACTTTTGCAGTTTTTTAAATATAGTACAAAAACGAAACAAAATGTCGGTATAGTTCATAGGAAAAATTTTGTAAAGAATTGAATTTCCCATAGAAATGGCTTAATTAAAAAAAATTAAAAGAAAAATTTTAAGCAAAAAATCGTTAATAAACTATTTTAAAATAGCAAAAAATTAGATTTTTTCATTTTTTTTACTTTTTTTGACTCTAATATATGTTAAAAACGACGAAAATCTAAAAAATATTAAAGTTTGACCGGTTATAACTCAGTCAATATTAGTCCAAAAACTTTTGAAAACGCATCATTTTGAAGAGAATCTCATCTAGTTCTTCGTTTTCGAGCTACAATTAAAAAACTGAAAGGGGTGCATTATCACCTCTTCACTCTAATCGTGGACATAAATTTTTGTAAATAATCAAAGTTATATATAAAACTTTTCTTAATAACATCTTTTTCAAGGAGTAAAAATATAGTTTATTCCTATGACATTTTCATATTTTTAAATTTCCCGAACACCCCGTACATGAAATGTTAACTTCTCCGTGGTAATCTCATTTCAAATAAAAACAAAACTTTTTTTCAAGTATACCTTTTTTCCGTAAAATGTGAAACATTAAAGTTTTTACTTGTATTCTCTCTATCTGTAGATCTACTCTACAACCAATTGGTACGTGAATTACAGAAAAAGTAAAACTACATGCTTAACTTCGATTGTATAAAAATTACCGTCAAAAATTCAAACGTAAAAATTACCAACGATATAGCGTGTAATTTCATGTAAAAATTGTACGAGATATTTATAAATGAAAACAAGATTAATTAGATCAGGGGGCCTGGAAATACCCTGGGCCCGTCCCTGCCCGCGCCGTGTCGGTGGCGGCATCGCAAAGGACGCAGAGGTGTGTTTAAGTGGCGCCACACTGGGCCAGGTAAAAAAAGACCGCAGCACCGTCTGGCAGCGACCCGGACAGAGACAGGAACACCCAATTTCGGACGGTCCCGGTTCTACGGTACTCTTTATTCCCTTATCGGCTTTGCGCGTGTAAGTAGCGATGGATACGGTGCGACGGAAGGTAGACCGCATCTATTTATGCGCCTTACCGATTGCATCTTCGATTGGTATCTGCAATTCCCATCTTCTGTACTTCGGGCTTTCGGCGGTTTTCAGGAATCTAGCCGCGCGTCGACCGCACCAATTTAGATTTGTTAAAGGAAGGAATAATGAGGAAGACTCACTTAAATGCGGTAAATTGCTTCGTTTCATCACGTAAAATGAATTTGTGCTGGTTTTGGTCACCCGTTTCTGCGAAATTTCTTAGGAAAGTCTTCAGCTAATTGATTTGTCTTATTTTAATTGAAAGTGAAAGTCGCTGGAGTTACGAAAATGCATGTAAGTGATGACCTGTAACCTAGTTAATTAGGTATTCTGTTATACAGCGCATTCATAAATTAAAAGCTTCAAAGTTTCAGCAAAAAAAAGGATAGAAGTTGTAGGAAACGCTTTGATTTTATTGCCAAATCAAAAAATGGACGCTAAAAATAGTTGATATGTAAAAAATACGCATAACTATAGTAATGTACTCTTCTATGGAATCTACGGGTGTCTCAAAAGTAAGGCAGGATTTGAATTGTGTGCCATTTTCATTCTGAAGAGTTGGCAGCAACGCGTAGGGTTACATATTGTAGTAAAACACGTTGCGACTAGACAAAATGGAGTGCTCTATTCACTACAAGTACGGAGAGTATGTAGCTGAGACTGTGCGCAAATTACGTGGAATTTTCGGTAGAAGAAACGTTCCGATTGAAACAGTTGTGAAAAGATTAGTTGCTAAATTTGAACAAACTGGTTCGGTTGCACACAATAAAAAAACAGGCGGGACTCGTACTGGCCATTCAGCTGAAAATATTGCTCGGTGAGTGATAGTGTGGCGGAAATTCCCGTAGGCACACATTTCAAAAAGCACAAAGTAGTGGATTTTAACAAAAGATCTGCTTTTGCATTCATTTCAGATTAACAAATAAACCTAACAAAAAATGCTAATAAAAATAGTTATTTTTGTATCTAGAACGCGAAATGGTACTTTTGACGAGCTTAGCGAGGCAAAATATGCATTCGAGAACGCAAAAGCATTTGGAAAAAACTGGAATAAAATAAGACAATTAATTGTGTTATACACAACAAATTAATTTATATTTGAAATCGTATGAACCGTTTTTGAATCAAGACGGTTTAGGAACGGTGACTATCATAACGAAAGCGACCTAATAAACAATAAAAATTATTTGTTTGGAAAAGTAGTGTCAGAATTATATATTCCAGTGTTTAATTCAAAATGAGCTCGGAAAGTGACGACAAGCATTTACCAGGGTACAAAGTGCTGTTTCACAATTAATCCGCAAAAAATCGTGGAGACGGCACGAGATTGCCTACAACGAAATCAAAGGGTGGTATAGTTCGAAGTATCCGAAGCTGTTTTACTGGCATATTTCGAACATAAAATAAACAAAATTAAACCTTCGACCTTATGGCCAGTATATTCCATGTTAAAAAGTAGGTACACTTTGATTGCCAAAAAAATGTAAATATCAGAAAATTTTCAAAACTAACACCATATTTGAAAAGCAAATCAGCTGGATACCATCCGAAAAAGTCCAGAATTCTAACGAAAGAGGAAATTGGGAAATTTTACAAGAAGCACCTGATAATAGATTTCTGCTAGAAAAGGTAATTCAAATTAATAGTCGATCAATTTAACTAATTTTGGACAAATTTTCAGGTTATTTTAATAATTGGTGTTTGTGACAAAGATTCAATTATCTCAATTTGCCTCATCCGGAAACTTATACAGGGTACTGCTTTAGACATTCTTCCGCCACTCTGTTAGACGATGCAGGGGCCGATATTACCACCATCAAACGACATGTGGAGTATATTTTATTTTGGTATACCTTCGTATACCAAAATAAAATTAATTTCAATCGCAGATATTATTACCATCTTCAGTACGGAACTTGCCAATACCCAGAACTAAAAGCTATGATAACTGACAGCACTGGATCTGACATAAATTTAACTCACTGCAATATCCGCACTTTCAATTTACATTCAGTGCAAAATAAATTGTGATCGTTCTGTTTATAATAATTACTGTTTTGTATTGAAATGTTATATTATTTAAAATGTATATTGTTCATTAATAAAATCATAAATTAGTTTCGAAAAAATGACAAATTATTTTGACATTTGTTTTATGTTCTAGAACGCAAAAGACTTTGACGTTGTAGAGCTAAAATATTTTGCAGTTAGGTGACAAAAAAGACTAATTTTGTCAACTGTAAATTTCACGAAAATGTCCACTTTTGATGACAGTTTTCAAAAAAAAGTGTTTTTCCTCTGTTGATCAATTTACATATTGATGCTTATTTGTTTTTTATATCAGGATCTACAATTATAATCAAGAAATTATATAAGAAATCAATCCTTTTTGATTATTAAAATTCGTAATGACATTTCTTTTTGAATTAGTTTTGTCAGTTTAAATTTGTTTGCTTTTGTCTGCCTTCATACTTACAAAAATAACAGAGTCACACTTTTACATGTTCTAATATACGGTTACATCTGGCAAAAATGAGAATAGGTATTCTTGCGAGAAAAGTTACGATATAAAGTTTGTGAGACTCAGCTACAACATGGCTTCCCTGTGTTTCCACACGCTCCGTTTTCATTAATTTTATAAGAGGGAAAACTTTTGACAGTCCCTTAATCTTTAAGACAAGAAACAATTATGACAAAATTATGAGCAGAAGAGTTCAAAGGAGGGAGTTTTTTTCTCAGTATTGTTAATCCAATTACTTCGATTAGTATGGTCATAAAGTGGCACTTACATGGAAGAATTAGTGTATCAAATTTCAATAAAATCTTACAAGACGTTGCCAGGATGCTTGAAAAAAGAAACAGTTTTTTCTGTCACATTTGCTGTCCTCTGATTGGTTATATCCGCTTATTTTGATCTCAGGAAACTGTTGTACACGGAATATTGGAACATCCTGTACATGTGTATTAGAATAAACTACTAACTACTTACATAAAAGACAAATAGATTAATTTTTTTCTCACCAATATTGCTTAAATTACTTAGAATCGTGTATTTTAAAAGGTGATAAACTGTGCAAAAGTGTTTGAATTAAATGGTGTTATTATTGTCATTAGTGTAATAACGCTCGTCTGAACCGTTTTTTAGAAACAGTTCCTATATTTTAGTCTATTGTAACAGAAAACTATATCTGTGGTAGATAATCGATTTCGAAAGGTGTTAGTTTGGGTTATTATCTATAATTTCGAAGGCCTAACAAAAAATAATTTTGTCTTCCTCAATTAGCAATTTTATGCGGTAATTCTGAGTTGCTTTGATAATTCTCACTTTTTAAGTTTCAGTTAGGTACATTTTTATATTTAGTATTCAATTTAAAACGTATTTTCTCATTTATCATGGGCTCATCTAGAATTACAATTTATATACGTACATAAGGCGTTTTAATTTTAATAGTTGGCTGTTCACATTGAAATGAAAAAGTATAAGTTATATGCATAAAAGTTAGAATTTTAAAAACATTGCTGCTTTATGAAACAAATATGTGATTATAAATAAATAATCGGCATCAGTTTCGAAAACATCGTGTGTATTGAACCTTGATACTATAATAACGTTGGCGATATAAAACTTAAGTGTTAATTTCATAACCATACACATAGTAATACTGCAATTCTAACAGAAATAAATAATAATGGCAAACCTGTTGTGCGCTATTAGTGAAGACATTGCCCTAGTAAAAAGGCTAGTATTAGTTAATTATAGCAGTCATCGTTCATAAAAATTGTCTTACAATATCAACTCTTCCAGAAAAGGTTATTTTGCTTTTTAATTTAGTTATAGATTGCAGGTAATTATATCATTTTTTAACGGTTAATTTGGGCACAGTTTGTCCTTCTCAAACTCGATTCAAAGTGGCGAACATGGACAAAAAAATTCGCAAAGTTTTAAAACCGGATTTTCTTAAATAGCTAAACATCTTTAGCTTCTATCGAAAAATATTAAATGAGAAAGTTGTGGGTTTTAAAAAGATCTATCGACTGATTTTTTGTAAGTATCGATTGCTTTATTACTTTTCAAGACATATCGGAAAAGCCGTTAAAAATCTTCTTTTTTCTCTTCTTCTATAACTCGTTTATGTTTACGTTCCCATACATGATATTTACTGTAAGTATAGCCCGCGACAAGCCAAAAAGTCGATTTTTGAAAAATTAAAATATATTAGTTACACAGGCCGACGAAATTTTAACCCAACAATACAAATATCCTTTCCCAAAGGATTTTGGTGCACTGGATTCGAATCCTAGGACCAAATTTCTCAATTGGCTCAAGTTTTTGAGATATCCTAACCTAAAAGTGTTAAAATCGCAATTTTTTGACATGTTTGAGGTCATAACCTCAACCTTACATGGATAGGTAATTTTTGTTTGCAAAACCATTAATTAGATCTTAAAGTACTATACTTACTCTTTAAAACGCACCTGGATTTATCCCGATATCATTTTTCGTCTTTGAGAAATCGCAGGTTGAAGAAGTCACCGCAAAAATCACCCGTTTCTTCACAATTCGCAGAGAACTAAAGAAAATAGATAAAAATATGTTTTTGGTCTCAAATTACTCGTCGTAAAAAAATAAGATTTGCATAGTTTTTAGTTTTTTGAAAAATTTCTAAAATCACCTTTATTTAGGGGTTGAAAAGACGCCCAAAATGAAGAATTGAATATTACCAATAAATATAAAAACTATTGGCATGTGAATTTTTCTATCGAATGATTCTTGTAACAAAGAAAGGTTTATTCTCATGACTGAAATAAGCATGTTGAATTAGAAAATCCACCCTTAAGCGTGCTAGGGGGTGGCATCATCCCCAAAAATAGAGTATATCAGAAATAATTGTAAAAATTAAAAAAAAATATATTAAGATAATTCACATGCTAATAGTTTTTATATCAATTGGTAATATTCAAATTCTTCNGTACTACATTTTACCTCTGTACGCGCCACTGTTGTTTACTTGTTTTTTGGAAGCGCTCTCTAATTGACGGCAAAGCTCGCCAGGTTAGTATTTGACGTATAACCGACCAGTTCGTACACTCGATGCACCTGGGCGACTACAGCTACTACCAGAACACAGTGCGTATGCAGCGGTATTTCAGATTTTACATTGAATTTCATTTTAAATTTGAAATGATTTATCTTACGCCTCCTAAAAATGATGACACGATTTTCCTTTGATAAAAGGCCGACAATTTTTTGCTCTACTTTGCATCGTATACGATCCTACTATAGTATTCAATTTAAAACGTATTTTCTCATTTATCATGGGCTCATCTAGAATTACAATTTATATACGTACATAAGGCGTTTTAATTTTAATAGTTGGCTGTTCACATTGAAATGAAAAAGTATAAGTTATATGCATAAAAGTTAGAATTTTAAAAACATTGCTGCTTTATGAAACAAATATGTGATTATAAATAAATAATCGGCATCAGTTTCGAAAACATCGTGTGTATTGAACCTTGATACTATAATAACGTTGGCGATATAAAACTTAAGTGTTAATTTCATAACCATACGGTTATACATAGTAATACTGCAATTTTAACAGAAATAAATAATAATGGCAAACCTGTTGTGCGCTATTAGTGAAGACATTGCCCTAGTAAAAAGGCTAGTATTAGTTAATTATAGCAGTCATCGTTCATAAAAATTGTCTTACAATATCAACTCTTCCAGAAAAGGTTATTTCGCTTTTTAATTTAGTTATAGATTGCAGGTAATTATATCATTTTTTAACGGTTAATTTGGGCACAGTTTGTCCTTCTCAAACTCGATTCAAAGTGGCGAACATGGACAAAAAAATTCGCAAAGTTTTAAAACCGGATTTTCTTAAATAGCTAAACATCTTTAGCTTTTATCGAAAAATATTAAATGAGAAAGTTGTGGGTTTTAAAAAGATCTATCGACTGATTTTTTGTAAGTATCGCTTTGTTACTTTTCGAAAAAGCCGTTAAAAATCTTCTTTTTTCTCTTATTCTATAACTCTTTTACGTTTACGTTCCCATACATGATCTTTACAGTAAGTACCTATACCCCGCAACAAGTCAAAAAAGTCGTTTTTGAAAAATTAAAATATATTATTACCTACACATGAAATTTTAACCCAACAACACGAATATCCTTTCCCAAAGGATTTTGGTGCGCTGGAATCGAATCCAAGGACCAAATTTCTTAATTGGCTCAAGTTTTCGAGATATCCTAACCTAAGAGTACTAAAATAGCGATTTTTTGACATATTTGAGGTCATAACCTCAACCTTACATGGATAGGTAATTTTTTCTTGCTAAACAATTAATGGGGTCTTAAAGTACTATACTTACTCTTTAAAATGCACCTGGATTTATTCCGATATAATTTTTCGTCTTTGAGAAATCGCAGGTTGAAAAAGTGACCGCGAAAATCACCCGTTTTTTCACAATTCGCAGAGAACTAAAGAACATAGATAAAAATATGTTTTTGGTCTCAAATTACTCGTCGTAAAAAATTAAGATGAGCATAGCTTTTAGTTTTTTGAAAATTTTCTAAAATCACCCCTATTTAGGGGCTGAAAAGACGCCCAAAATGAAGAATTGAATATTACCAATAAATATAAAAACTATTAGCATGTGAATTTTTCTATCGAATGATTCTTGAAACAAAGAAAGGTTTACTCTCATGACTGAAATAAGCACGTTGAATTAGAAAATCCACCCTTAAGCGTGCCAGGGGGTGGAATCATCCCCAAAAATAGAGTATATCAGAAATAATTGTAAAAATTCAAAAAAAAATATATTAAGATAATTCATACGCTAATAGTTTTTATATCAATTGGTAATATTCAAATTCTTCATTTTTGGCATTTTTTCAACCCCTAAGTAGGGGTGATTTTTAAAATTTTCAAAATATTAAAAGCTATGCTCATTTCAGGTTTTTACGACAAATAATTTACGACCAAAAACATATTTTCCTGTATCTTTTTTAAATTCTCTGCGAATTGTGAAAAAACGGGCGAAAATCGCAGGTTTTTTGCGGTCACCTTTTAGTAGTTTCTCGATTTTTGAATATACTGACAACACAGCACCACAAACCTTATATAGGATTAGGGTTTTTGTGCTTAGGGTTTATGATTTCGGGACTGAGCGTATTGGCATCTTTTGCATGTAAATGCCAGATTGATATAATGCTAAAATATTGGTTATATATCGAATTTTTAGACATTTTTTTAAGTTTATTAAAAAATTTGACGTGATAGAGTATTTTGGAGTTCAGATTCATGATCAGCGACCCCGAAAATATGTAAGATCCCTTCGGGTGCCGATGAATTAAGGTTTGTGGTGCTGTGTTATAAATATATTTAAAAATTGAGAAATAAGTCAAACTATTAAACTTCTCAAAGACGAAAAATTGTATAGGGATAAATTCCAGTGCGTTTTAAAGAGTAAATATACTACTTTAAGATCCCATTAATGGTTTTAGCAAAAAAATACCTTTCCATGAAACACAACCTCAAATATGTCAAAAAATCGCGATTTGTCATTTTTAGGTTAGGATATTTGGAAATCCAGACCCAAATGAGAAATTTGAATCTCGAATTCGCATTCAGAGCACCAAAATCCTTCGGAAAAGTACATTCTGGTTTCTAGGTTAGAGGGTTGGCCAAATTTTAGGCGCTCTCGAAAATTGACTAGATCTTCTCAGCGGATGGCTCTACAGAAACGATTTTCGGTTTATTTTCTTCGCGAAGAGTTGTGTTATCATGCCATTAAATAATTTTTACGATTTTACTAATTTTAAGGGTTAAAAAAATTACTTACACTTTTTTCGTGTTTTTTTTTTCAAATAATTATTTCAATTTTTATTTTATAAAAATGACTTTTAAACAACGAAATTGCTGACAATTTTTCACGAATTAAAAAAAAATGTTTGTCTACGACCTTCTGGAGCCAAGTTAACTTTTTTATTTAAAAAAATATACATATACACGGTGATTGGTGAGGAAACGGCCATACTCGAGGAACGTGTTCAGGAGATCAAAATAAACAAAAAAAGTCATATAAACATGTGTCCGATTCTTAACCGTTACGGAGATATCACTTTGACGAAACAAATCATTTATTATAATGTACTATTCTATACAAGTGAAGAAAAACAATTCAATGTAGAATATTTTCAAAAATACCACCGCCAACTTCGATGCATTTACTAGCTCGCTTTTGGAACGCACGTGTGGCTCTTTGGAGTGCTCTTTGGTCATTTCTTATAACAGCGGCAGAATTGACGATGCGGTCTAATAATTCCTCTCTTGTTTGAACTTTTGTAGCATAAACTAAAGATTTTAGCCACCCCCATAGACAGTAATCGAGAGGAGTGAGGTCCGGAGACCTCGGAGGCCAATTTTGTGGACCTCCTCGGCCGATCCAGCGGCGAGGAAAGTGGTTATCTAAGTAATTTCGTACAATATTACTAAAATGGGCAGGGGCCCCGTCATGCTGGAAGTACATATTTTGTCGTATATCTAAAGGTACATCATCCAGTAGATCTGTTAAACGATTTTGCAAAAATTGTAGATAAATGTCCGCTGTCAAACGACCATCTAACACAATCGGGCCCAAGAGTTGATTGTTGATCATTCCGCACCATACATTAATACTAAACCGATGCTGAAAGTTACTTTCAACCGTGGCATGGGGATTTTCATCTGACCATCGATGTTCATTATGATGATTGTTAATTCCATCGCGTGTGAATTGGGCTTCATCCGTAAACAAAATGTAACGGTATAGCCTAGGATTTTGATTTACCCAATTGCAAAATTGCAACCTTAGGGCATAGTCACCATTCTGAAGATTTTGGACCCGCTGAATATGGAAAGGGTGCAGCCCATTCCTGCGAAGAGTCGTCCATACTGCTGTCTGATTAATTTGAAGGCGACTTGCAATGCGCCTTGAACTTACACCTGGACTACGTTGTGCAACATCAAGAATCTCTTCTTCTACACGCACATCAAGACCATTTTCTCGTTCCGATGTGATTCTTGCACTGGGAAACATGCCGGTTTCGCGGGAAGTGACAAAAATTGATTGAAATACACTTCTGTGAGGGGTTCTTCTGTTAGGATAGCGGTATTGGTATTCAGCAACGGCCCGTCTAGCGTTCCCGTTGCAGTATCCATAAATGAAAATCATATCGGCATATTCTTGATGTGTAAATATCGCCGGCATTGCGGAAGTGTGTAGCACTAACTAACTAACAATAACAGCTGGATGTGACAGCCACAAAAAACAAATGCCAAATATTATTTGAAACAATAACTGCTGAACGTTACAACCACAAAAAACAAATGTTAACTATTATTTTCCGCGGTTAATCGCTTACTATTAATAATTAATATCCCAGTAACGGTTAAGAATCGGACACATGTTTATATGACTTTTTTTGTATATTTTGATCTCCTGAACACGTTCCTCGAGTATGGCCGTTTCCTCACCAAT
>NW_019416469.1:533530-542304 GCF_000390285.2 Anoplophora glabripennis | reverse complement strand
CAAATTGTTGCTGACTTTAAAAATGATAAAATTTTCATTAAAGAATATATGCGACATTATCTTTATTTAGAGATTTTATAGCAAAAAAAAATGTTGGTCAATCTGACCTGACCTAAAACTATCGAGGAGCATCAAGCGAGACACACTTTTTTTTTCTCGTGAATTCTCGGCAGATATTGTTTGATCTTTTGTACTCGGTTTATACATTTTTTTATAGATGGTTGTGATACTGATAGGTAGGTACTTTTCAAATTTCAAATTTTCAATTTTTTTTTTTTTTTGCAAGAATCACGAGTTACAGCCTTACGAAACTCTTTTTTCGAGGTACATACCTACCGCACCTTTTTCTAGTTTTGAGAGTTTCTTAATTGTTGACATTGTCGACATTGTCTACATTGTCGACTCTTCCAAATTAAGTCTTCATCTAGGTTATTGTCTACGCGTAGACAATTGCATTGTCTACGTCGACATTGTCTACCCGCCCATCCCTGTTAATCGCTTACTATTAATAATTAATATCCCAGTAACGGTTAAGAATCGGACACATGTTTATATGACTTTTTTTGTATGTTTTGATCTCCTGAACACGTTCCTCGAGTATGGCCGTTTCCTCACCGATCACCCTGTAGAATACGCAATTAACATTTCACAGCGATGCGTTTGGCGCAGAGGTTAATATTGACTACTTACTGATATTTTCAAAAAAAAAAAATCACTCTTTTCGCTCTACATCTCATCCAAAATCGCAAACCGCCCCACTCGGCGGCGTCCCATACAACAAAGCGTCATTTAGAAATAGCGTAGCAGGGGCAGCACCTGTATCATAAAATTCTAGCGCGATGGAGCGGTGCCGAGGAAAAGAGCCTGGCCTCTGGCAACGGCGGACGGGGGCCCGACCCTCGTGGCGCCACGGGCGTGCTGTGCCCCTTCACGTCACGCGACCGCGGCACGCCACGCAACCCTCGCCGAAGACTGACCCGGTCAAAGCGTCGGTTGTACCGCCGACCGCAGAAATGGGAATTTAACGCGGAGAAGAATGGCAAATGCCCTCGAACACGTGTTTCGGGTATATCTACGGGGTGTTTTCTAGTCCAGGTCGGTATACACTGAGAGAAAGATCTTGCTTGAAACTACACTGCCAGAAATGAAGGTTTAATGGAAAAAATACCTTAGTTGCAATTTTATAGGTGTTTTACAAGTTGCTTTTTAATGATTTGTATCTAGTTCAAATCAGTAGCAACTAAATTTAATTTAGTAACTAGCGAAATAAAATAATTATTATTAAAATAAAGAAAAACAACATTATACAATTAATTAGGTATTTATATTAAAATGAAAAGTACACTGTGAAATTGGATACCACTATCAAAACTAATACTTATAAGGGGGTTCATTTTCTTTGTGAGTCATTCTATTAATATTTCCTATTATAACCATAGAACAGCGCCACCTGTTGTCTTTCAGTTTTTATCCCAATATTGATTTTCTGTTGAGTGATTTACAACTTATCCAAAAAAAATTAGGGAATAGATGCGTCGTGCAAAATCTAGTCAATATCGTAAATAAAATTTTTGTAAAATCCTTATAGCTTCCGAGAAAATAATGATTGAAGTTGTAGTACTTTCAACCATTACATCGCTGGGCAACTGTAGTTTCTAGCGTCATTCGCGTTGTGGGCTTTACGCAATGCATGTGGAGAGCCACGTGGCCCCAGCGACTCCAAATACTGAAATCCGATTTTACAATTAGTCGTTGCGATAGTGTTTACAATAGTTTTTTTAGTAGTTAGTGTCAAAAATGGCTTACGTGTGTCTCGGAGTTGATGGATATCGTTTTAATTTATGGTGAAGCAAGAAAATATTTGTGTTAGTTCGTATAAACTGGGTAAGACGGGCCCACGTCACTGGACAAAATTGTGAACAGTTGTGGTATGTTAAATTATTTTATTAATTAAAACCACAAATTAATTAATAATAACAATAACGGCAAAAGCAGTTGAATTTCCTGATATAAAATTTTATTTATTTATTTCCTTGGTAAAGAAATTATTTCAAGTTTGTTTTTATTACACTTTGCCGCCCTGTCAGTTTTCAGGGTTGTGCAGAAGTGTATTTTTAAATCATTTTTAAACTGCTCTTTTTGATTTTTTCTTTACAAAATTATATTTGTAAGTGTCCTCTGTACATCCAATTTTTTTTTTTTTTTAGATAAGTTCTGAACCACCCTCTATATTTCTGCCATCTCGTCGCTTTTTCAACCTCCAAAACGCTTCAGTGATGGTATCTGAGCCACAACCTTCTAAAAATATAGTTAGAGTTATTGATCTGTGAAATTAATGGCCGGTATACGTTGATATATGTGGATTTTCTAGTTTCAGGTAGGTTATGTGGTGTTTTTCCGAAAGTATTAATGCCTACGTGTTGAATGGTACATTTTTCTTGACAGTATTTTTGATACAGCTCTACTGGGCTAATGCAAAAACCATCATTCAAAATCGTGAAGCTTGAGTTCACCTTGTGAGATTTTGTGAATGGGTTATGAACGGTTGAATATCACTTTTGCTTCTTCTATATCCTCTATACATATTTTTACTAGTTCGTTATATCTGCACCCACAGCAAAAACAGCAACCATGTAAACTAGAACAATAATTTAATAAAACAATTAAGAGTAAGTAAAAAACTTACCTTCTTCATAAAATAGTTCATCTGGTATTTGTTGATTTCCTCTCTTGTGTCCACATTGACTTGTATTTTCGTGTATAAATAACGTAGGTACAACAGATTACAATTTATTAACGAACCTTTTGTAAATAATAATAATAATAATAAGAAAACGTCTTTCGAGTTTGTACTGAATATTCTTTAAATATCGAATATTACTAGTCAATTTCATTAGATTTTGGCAGAAGTAATAACAAAGATGCCTTTCTTAAGACTCCATCACGTTCTACACACGCGTCAAAAAGAAAATCAGAAAATATTACCAAAAGTGGTCGATCTTTATTTGTTTCCAAGTTACAGGCATATAAAACAACATTTAAATTCATAGACCAAGCAATAGGTCGGTGAACTGCATTTCAGAATTTGTAAATTCGATCTTAGAAAACTGTATTTCAGAGATTAAATTGTATTTCAAAAAGCATTATGACTGTTTGGACAGTTATATATCATTTTTATACTAGCTAGAACAATAAAGCAATAAAGTTTTTTAAATATTTTAACTTAGTAGTTATTTGTTCCTATCGTTTCTAAAACCTAGTTTGATATATCTCGTTTATTTTTTTAATATTTCTGATGAATTTAGGAAACATTTGATGTTTTCTGAAATGCAAGTAATTCCCTAGGACGAAATTTATACGATCTGATCTGAAATTGCGTTTAATTTTTCATATGAATCACAAAATATAGAAAAAAGGTGAAACTCTATCCTAGGTAACCCCAACAAACCGTGTTCCAACGACCAGTTATTAACAAGCCATTTGGGCATTGGACCTTTTAGTACTACAATGGCTAAGGCCACACACACTTCCAAATTTTTCACGCTGTGCCCTTTCATTTAGCTCGCCTGCTAAATAAAAAGCCGAAACGCATAACTGTGCAAAATGCTGGTTTTAATAATTGATACCTGTCAATAAACGCAATTTTGTGAGCGTGCGTAAAATTCATTTTCATAATAATTGGGACTTGACGAACGAGTTTGGACTTTGGGCGTACGTAGAGTCCCTTTTAGAAGCGGCAGAATGGTTATAGAGAGAAATTTTCAAATCCTTTAAAAATTGAATCGAGTTATGGAAATGTGGAATGAAATCTTTAGTTGCTTGATTGTAGAGAATAAAGGGAAAATATTAAAAAATATTTGCTTCAGTTAATTTTGAGAAAAAATTTCTATGAACATGTGTAGGTATTAAGGGTAGTTTTCGAGTAACAATGTGCGTTACAAAAACTAAAATACAAACAAAATACAAACAACATCAACAATAAAATACAAACAAAAACTAAATAAAACAAATGTAGCCTAAAATTATTCGTTTTTTACTTTTTTTAATAGTGTCTTTTATACAGGGCGTTCCTAAATAAGTGTCGCAACGGAAAACTGTAAATTCCTCTTGAAAAGAGAAACATTCTTTTGTTCTTCCATTTTCTCTTCGGGCTTTCGTTTTCGAGATACACGGTGTCAAAACATTCATTTTTTTAAATTTTTTGCCAATATAGGAATCGTTTGAACTACAGGACTGAGTTTTTGTACACGCATTGCCACTATTAATAGCTACTTTTTCGTACCCTTCTCGAATTCATTGAAAGTGCCAGTGGCGGAGATTTTACACAAAAAAGTTCTCTTGGTTCTAAAGACAACCGTTTTCAAGAAAAATGACTTTTTATGAACAAAAACAAACATTTTGTTAACGTTTCGAAAATCTTTTGTAATTCAAAAGATAGTAATAATTAACAATTTTAACGAAAAACAACATTTGCAACAAGTAGCTATTAATAGTGGTTATGTGTGAACAAAAGCTCAGTCCTGTAGTTCAAACGGTTCTTAAGATATTGGCAAAAATCTGAAAAAAGTTTTGACACCGTGTATCTCGAAAACGAAAGCCCGGAGAGAAAAATGGAAGAGGAAAATAATGTTTCTCTTTTCTCCAAGAGGAATTTACAGTTTTCCGTTGGGACACTTATTTAGGAACACCCTGTAATTAATTAAAACACTAAAAAATAATAAATACACAAGCATAAAATAACAAAAGACAGATGATATAGTTTTCATTTTATAATAAAAATAATGTTATAAAAATGAACATTTGAAATTTCCTTAGATTTTACCTAAATCTTTGTAGGTATTTATTTTATTAATTTATTTAAAGAATTCCAAATTTCTAGAGAAATGTACTTAAAGTTGTAGACCCTCTAGAAATATACAGGGTGTCTGCGAAAGGTTAAAATGTGAACAGGATTGAAAGTTGCTTAAAAATGAAAACATTGTTGGTGACTGTCACAGAAACATAAAATGCGCTGTCACTATGGACCAATTATAACCTACGTTTCATAAAAACTGAATATTACCATCAGGTGTAAAATCAACCTGCGTAATCCAATCACGTAAACAATCATCAAGCACGTTGAGGCTACAAGACTTATCGAATCACAATTCCGCCAAAAACACGCTTCCATAGAGAACTGGACATCACATCGTATAATAGTTTCCATTTCGTGCTTATCATTCGTGGCTCAGTTTTGTTGCTGCTTCATGCTATTTTGGACTGATTTAACGTGATTAGCACCGATTTGGCTGATGAAGATAAGAAAAAAGAGTAGAAACAACATAATTTGTTTAGAATTTTAATAATAGGTGAAAATGCATGTAGTATTTCGTTTAACACCACTATCTACTTCTGTTTGCCTAGATGATGTATTGGGATATTGTAGAACATCATTTTCCTGCTCCTTTCGGTTAGCTCTGTGTAAATTTTGTTCCTTGGTTTAGTGATAGATCCATAAGTGCAATCAATTTTAATTTTTCGAAAATGCTCATGCTGGGTTGTGGCTTCTCTGGATACCTTAAAAATTAATAAATGCATATCAAACGTATTACTACATTCAAGTTATAAATATCTACAATTGAAAATAGAGATCCCTTGCTAAATATGCATTTTCATTTCTTAGATTAAAACATTTTATTAAAATGTATTTCTCTTCATTTGGATAAAGAAACATTTTTGTGTTAACACGCTTCTAATAAAGTTAAATGTCAAACTTTGTTTATCAAAGCCTTCTTCTCAGTCAGAAACTTCATTTGGTATTTTGAAAATTTTATATTTTCAGCAAATTACACAAAAAATAATAGTAAAGCATATATTTTCGGAATGCATTTTTAAACCTCTTTTTGTTTTTGAAATAAAATACATATAAAAAACCACGAATTGTGGTCATATCACAGAAACTAAAAATATTATCACATTTATTTTTATGCCATCGAATGCATTTGAAAAAGGTGCCTGTAGAATGTTCAAACCGTTATATAGTCCAATTAACTAAGCCTTTAAATCGAAATTTTGCCAACTTGGCTGAATTTTTGATATGAGTTAGTTTAANTAGTTTTTATATCAATTGGTAATATTCAAATTCTTCATTTTTGGCATTTTTTCAACCCCTAAGTAGGGGTGATTTTTAAAATTTTCAAAATATTAAAAGCTATGCTCATTTCAGGTTTTTACGACAAATAATTTACGACCAAAAACATATTTTCCTGTATCTTTTTTAAATTCTCTGCGAATTGTGAAAAAACGGGCGAAAATCGCAGGTTTTTTGCGGTCACCTTTTAGTAGTTTCTCGATTTTTGAATATACTGACAACACAGCACCACAAACCTTATATAGGATTAGGGTTTTTGTGCTTAGGGTTTATGATTTCGGGACTGAGCGTATTGGCATCTTTTGCATGTAAATGCCAGATTGATATAATGCCTAAAACATTGGTTATTGTATATCGAATTTTTAGACATTTTTTTAAGTTTATTAAAAATTTTGACGTGATAGAGTATTTTAGAGAGCAGATTCATGATCAGCGACCCCGAAAATATGTAAGATCCCTTCGGGTGCCGATGAATTAAGGTTTGTGGTGCTGTGTTATAAATATATTCAAAAATTGAGAAATAAGTCAAACTATTAAACTTCTCAAAGACGAAAAATTGTATAGGGATAAATTCCAGTGCGTTTTAAAGAGTAAATATACTATTTAAGATCCCATTAATGGTTTTAGTAAAAAAGAATACCTTTCCATGAAACACAACCTCAAATATGTCAAAAAATCGCGATTTGTCATTTTTAGGTTAGGATATTTGGAAATCCAGACCCAAATGAGAAATTTGAATCTCGAATTCGCATTCAGAGCACCAAAATCCTTCGGAAAAGTACATTCTGGTTTCTAGGTTAGAGGGTTGGCCAAATTTTAGGCGCTCTCGAAAATTGACTAGATCTTCTCAGCGGATGGCTCTACAGAAACGATTTTCGGTTTATTTTCTTCGCGAAGAGTTGTGTTATCATGCCATTAAATAATTTTTACGATTTTACTAATTTTAAGGGTTAAAAAAATTACTTACACTTTTTTCGTGTTTTTTTTTTCAAATAATTATTTCAATTTTTATTTTATAAAAATGACTTTTAAACAACGAAATTGCTGACAATTTTTCACGAATTAAAAAAAAATGTTTGTCTACGACCTTCTGGAGCCAAGTTAACTTTTTTATTTAAAAAAATATACATATACACGGTGATTGGTGAGGAAACGGCCATACTCGAGGAACGTGTTCAGGAGATCAAAATAAACAAAAAAAGTCATATAAACATGTGTCCGATTCTTAACCGTTACGGAGATATCACTTTGACGAAACAAATCATTTATTATAATGTACTATTCTATACAAGTGAAGAAAAACAATTCAATGTAGAATATTTTCAAAAATACCACCGCCAACTTCGATGCATTTACTAGCTCGCTTTTGGAACGCACGTGTGGCTCTTTGGAGTGCTCTTTGGTCATTTCTTATAACAGCGGCAGAATTGACGATGCGGTCTAATAATTCCTCTCTTGTTTGAACTTTTGTAGCATAAACTAAAGATTTTAGCCACCCCCATAGACAGTAATCGAGAGGAGTGAGGTCCGGAGACCTCGGAGGCCAATTTTGTGGACCTCCTCGGCCGATCCAGCGGCGAGGAAAGTGGTTATCTAAGTAATTTCGTACAATATTACTAAAATGGGCAGGGGCCCCGTCATGCTGGAAGTACATATTTTGTCGTATATCTAAAGGTACATCATCCAGTAGATCTGTTAAACGATTTTGCAAAAATTGTAGATAAATGTCCGCTGTCAAACGACCATCTAACACAATCGGGCCCAAGAGTTGATTGTTGATCATTCCGCACCATACATTAATACTAAACCGATGCTGAAAGTTACTTTCAACCGTGGCATGGGGATTTTCATCTGACCATCGATGTTCATTATGATGATTGTTAATTCCATCGCGTGTGAATTGGGCTTCATCCGTAAACAAAATGTAACGGTATAGCCTAGGATTTTGATTTACCCAATTGCAAAATTGCAACCTTAGGGCATAGTCACCATTCTGAAGATTTTGGACCCGCTGAATATGGAAAGGGTGCAGCCCATTCCTGCGAAGAGTCGTCCATACTGCTGTCTGATTAATTTGAAGGCGACTTGCAATGCGCCTTGAACTTACACCTGGACTACGTTGTGCAACATCAAGAATCTCTTCTTCTACACGCACATCAAGACCATTTTCTCGTTCCGATGTGATTCTTGCACTGGGAAACATGCCGGTTTCGCGGGAAGTGACAAAAATTGATTGAAATACACTTCTGTGAGGGGTTCTTCTGTTAGGATAGCGGTATTGGTATTCAGCAACGGCCCGTCTAGCGTTCCCGTTGCAGTATCCATAAATGAAAATCATATCGGCATATTCTTGATGTGTAAATATCGCCGGCATTGCGGAAGTGTGTAGCACTAACTAACTAACAATAACAGCTGGATGTGACAGCCACAAAAAACAAATGCCAAATATTATTTGAAACAATAACTGCTGAACGTTACAACCACAAAAAACAAATGTTAACTATTATTTTCCGCGGTTAATCGCTTACTATTAATAATTAATATCCCAGTAACGGTTAAGAATCGGACACATGTTTATATGACTTTTTTTGTATATTTTGATCTCCTGAACACGTTCCTCGAGTATGGCCGTTTCCTCACCAAT
>NW_019416469.1:529830-531776 GCF_000390285.2 Anoplophora glabripennis | reverse complement strand
CCCTTAACTTCTAGCCTCCCTAACTCTGTTAATTTTAATAGTACAAGAAAAAGCTAAGAGACCATTTTTATGTAGAATTGTCTTTTTTTTCTAACTCTTACCCTTTTTGAGTTATCTTGAAAAAGCCCTTTGTTTTATCTTTTTCCACCCTTGGCCGGGGGTTGAACAAAAAATTACTCTCACTTATTGTTATAATATACCTTAAACTAACTCATATCAAAAATTCAGCCAAGTTGACAAAATTTCGATTTAAAGGCTTAGTTAATTGGACTATTTATGATATCTTGAAAGGGAAACGAGAAAAGGGCACTAGTCGGTTTAACCAAAACGCCCTGTAGCTCGAAAACGGTAAAATATAGAGAGATGCGGTTTGCGCCATTGTTATTTTCTCGAAAAAAGAGCTCTAGAGGTGTCTATTACATATTACATCATACGCTCTATCTATGACAGATTCCCAGTAACCCTTGAAACCGACCAATTTGAACCACCAATTTTATGTTAAAAGTAACATCTCTCGGATAATAAGTGTAAAACTCTATTTTTACGTCACATTTTTTACCGTGCAGTATGGGCAAAAATATTAGACATACCTCCTGCGGCGCACAACATAAATTTAATACCAATTTTTACGCGTAATTATATAGCAGGAACGGTGACAATACCAAAGCAATAATTTAGCACACGTATCGGTTCTTTTGAAGCCGTATTTAAATACCTCATGCCAGTTATTACGGTTCCGGTGACAACTGTACAATTAACAGACGGAGAAATAAAACTCCTACAAGTGTCAGGTGCCAGTGAATGCATTATCGACGTACGGGAATAAATTAGGCGACCGGTAGCGGTGCGTACTTCGGAGACTCGGATGAATTGACTTTTTTTAATGTTTGCACAGAAAACTAGCCTGAACTAACCCAAAGAGTCGACAGAATTATTTATGTAGGACAATATATTGGTAACGCCTTATCTACCTGGGCCTTTCACGATTTTAAATCCGTAACCGTTTCAGAACGAGGGTGAGGTTCGACGTGGGCCTTGGCTGCGATTAAATTTTGGTAGAACGGGCACATAAAAGTCACCGGCGATAGATAAAACCTAAAACACGTCTAATTTCTTTTAGCTAAGGACCGAATAAACTTGTGTTTTACACATAAATGTACACTCCGAAGTTTGTTTGAAGTTTTTGAGATTTAAGAGGCCAAACTTTGTAGGTAGACGAAGCCTATGGCGTAAAATGTTGTATTAATTATGAAGGCGCTACACCTTTTCAAGATGAATTTCGCAAAGTGTCAAATGTGTTTTGGAACATATTTCTGTCAAATTAGATTTTAAAAAATTATATTAAATTAAACCTGCAAACACAAACATATATTACATAGAACGATAGAATTCTAATACGCAATATAAACATTTATTTATTTTTAATATTGACTTGAATAAAAGCTCACTATTTATAATTTTTAGTTCCACAAGTAAACAATTAAATATTTTAGGCCCTACAAAGTTTGGAGAACGAGTAGTTAAAAGGTGGGCATATTCCTGGCCGAGAAATAGTGAAATTTCTGGCGTTTTTAGGTACTGAAATCTTTAAAAGTAAAACGTGTAGAACAAAAGTAAGCACAAAAATAAAATCCTTGATGATTTGTTTATTCATTGTTACCATTTAAATTTACTCAAATAAAATAATAACTAAAAAAAGCGTTTTGTAAAACACGCGTTTGCTGTTAACCTAACCCCACATTTTAAGAATTATTTTCACGTACTTATAAATAAAAGTAAACAATTTTATATGTAGGACTAAGCAAGTAAATGTTATAAGAATATTTACATGTGGAATTATATATAAAAAAGTTAGTATTTTCGTAGATTTCAGTACCTAAAACCTTGATGGTTTGATTGTTTTTTGCACCTGTTTATTCGTTTTACTGCGGCGTCTTTGAAAATAC
>NW_019416469.1:517094-529070 GCF_000390285.2 Anoplophora glabripennis | reverse complement strand
CGCTATACGTCACGTTGACAGTCATTTTCTCTAGCTTCTAATTGTTTACAATTAAATCATGGCAGTGAACAACCAAAAAACTAATTTAAAACCTTATAGTATATGTAATTCTTGCACCAAAATAGGGGACATTCTTATGTCTCATAAAAATTTAAAGTATTTGCCATATTTACTGAAAAAAACTGGAATCAGTCCGCATCAAGAAAACCTTTTCGCAGCTATTCAAAAGATTTTGGAGGAAGATATCCCATCTTTTTTACGTAAAACCAGGGCTCAGCAGAACAAAATTTCATCAAATTGTTACATATATTTTATGAAACACAGACATCTGTTGGAAATGAAAAATAAAGGTAATAATTATGCTCCACGTTACTCTCCGTTGCGAAGAGAAGAGTTCCAGCCAGAATTTCAAAAACATTTAGCGTTAATAGAAGAAATCTCGGAACAAATATTTGGTAAATAATTATTTGTATCTATTTATTATTTTAAAATAAATAAAAACATTACAAAGCAAAATTCTGAATAGGTACTGATTTTTGAACCATATGAAAGCTGTCAAAAAAATTTTCCAATTATTAATTTTGGAGGAAAAAAATTTCCGAAAAATTTGAAGGTTGCCATGGGCAACTGTCGAAATTGCAGAACGTAAATGGCTTAAAATGGCAGGTGTAAAATTTTCAGTTCAATTTTATTCATTTAACAATATACATTTTAAGTAATATAACATTTCAATACAAAACAGTAACTATTATAAACAGAACGATTACTATTTTGCACTACATGTAAATTGGAAGAGCCGATATTGCAGTGACCAGTGAGTTAAATTTATGCCAGATCAGTTATCGTAGCTTTTAGTTCAATGGCTGTTGCTGTAATTGTTCAAGTTTACTATGCGCACGTTGTATTTATTATTGGCAAGTTCCGTAGGCTCTACTGAAGATAGTAACAATTTATTTGCGATTTAAATTTTATTTGTTGTGTATAACATAATTATTGTCTTATTTTATTGCAGTTTTCCAAAAAATATTGTTCGCATTTCGAATGCGAAATGCTTTTGCGTCTCGAATGGATATTTTGCTTTGCTAAGCTCGGCAAAATATGTTCCATTCTTGAACTAAAAAGTACCATTTCGCGTTCTAGATACAAAACTATTTTGTCTGGTATTGACATTGTGATACTCGTTATTTATAAAAAATTTGGTTTTGTGTTTGAATATGTAGGACATAAAAATATTTAAAAAATATATGTACCTACCTGGCAAAGTGAGAATTAGAAATATGTTTAAATGTGCAATAAAAACATGGGACTAAACACTTGAATTATGCCAGAAACAAACACCATACCTCAATCGAGACGAGATTCAACTTGGGCATAGTATAAAGAGATGACTGTTCTAATATTTCGAAATAAATAAGTGATTGAAGACAACTTTGGTTTTATATTTTCACAGTTACATTCCCAGTTAAGGTTTGTGTCCAAATTTAGACCTAAAAATTTTGCGGTCACAGTGTATCAGTAGGTATAGAACTACTATTAATATTCAAGTTTAATGTTTCGAAATTTTTATATTGAACAGTGCAAAATCGAAGTGCTTGAGTTTTTTTCAATATTAAAACGAAATGACTTTTGGGCAAACCAGCTACTTAAGTTATTCAACTTAATCATTAAAATATCACATTCAAATTTTAAGATTCAATTTGACTTATTGGATATTACTAAAGACGTGCCATCTTTGTACATAGTAAAACGAGTATTAGGTGAGAGAGTATCGATATCATTTGTATATAGTAATAGTAATACAGGGCCTAAAACAGATCCCTGTGGTACACCCAACGTTACCAAAGAGCATTCCGAGTTATATTTAAAACAAACATTCTGATTATTATTATTTATACTTATAAATTGCTTCCTATTTTCGTATAGATCTCTTAAAATTTAATTAACCGTTAAAGCAAATTTGAATTATGAAGCTATTAGAAGCTACATCAATTTTCTATATATACAGTGTGACCCATTTCCAATGGAAGCATCTTTGTAAAAAATGCATTTATTGATTGATTTAATTCGTTTTTTTTAAGACTAAAAAAAATCTGTAACATCACAGAACATTTGAATCACCATTATTAAAGCCTATTTTTTTAAATGTCAAATTTGACAAAAATTGTTTAGTGATATACAGGGTGTTTCTAAAATAGGGTTCCAAACTTCTGCTGCGTTTATAACTCATTAAAATAAGCCAAAAAAGTTCCTATTAACATGTGCCCTAAAACGCACCCTTAGGAAGTTATGTGCCCTTTAAAGGGTTCAAACAAAACTGTTTTTTTTTATACTTAAATTTTCCACTCACCACTTTTACTAATTAAACACTGCAAAGCTCAATTGACAGTTTATCAATAACTTATATTTGTTAAGCGTTGTGGCAAGCAACGTCAGTCTTTTATTTGCCATGGTAAACAGATTTTTGTAATTTTTGGCCTAATAACTTAAAGAGCATTGTAATTTTCAAACTCAATTTACTCGAAAACCATTGGAAATATCGATTTGGACAAAGATAATATTTTTTACGAAAAATTGTTAAGATTTTATAAATCTATAGAGAAAATTGTAAAAAAATTGAAATAAAAAAATTACGAAAACCCCCTTCACCAACCTAAATGGGACGCATATGATTTGCATGTCGAAAAACGGAGTAGCCTATGTTATTTAACGTAAAAAATTATGTAAGAGCCATAAATTTTTTTCTATTTATTTGCGACCGTTTTGTCAATAACAGAAAAAAATCAGTTTTGTTTGAGCCCTTTTAAGGGCATATATGTAACTTCCTAAGGGTGCGTTTTAGGGCACATGTTAATAGGAACCTTTTGGCTTATTGAGTTATAAACGCAGCAGAAGTTTGGAACCCTATTTTAGAAATACCCTGTATATTCCTAATCATTTAGAACGATAGAATTTGATTTACGCTTTATTTAAACGTTTGATTTATAACAGTATAACAAAACTTTATTTACTTCACGACAACATTATTTATACCTAAAGACACTGATTTAAATAAATTGTAACTGTTATTGCTACAAAATAAATGCATGAAGCAATATCGTTAGTTAACAACAAAATGCCTCCGGATATTCTAATTTTAATGTATTTAAACGTAAATAGTTTGCATACCTGTTAAGGACTTAAAGTAGTTGTAAATTTTCAATTATTGCATTTCATGTATGTGCTTTGTCGGTCTTGGATTTCACGTACCTTGTATATTTACTGTGCCCCGTCTTGTATAATTTTTTATGACTATTAATGTATAGGTTAGCATTTTGCTAATAAGACCTCTTTTATGCACGCGTTTTTCTCCTCTCAACGCGAAATTGAGAAAAACGCGGCATATTTCTGCTCCATTTTATGCACGCGTATTCTATCAGTTGTCGCCAGTTTCATGCCACACAGTAGTCAGTGAAGTACATGAAAATGGATCCGTGTATATTGTATTTGTGCTATAAAAAAATATGTAATACAAAACGTAAGAGGCGATGGGCAGTACATCCAATTAATAGAAATAGAATTCAATTGCGTCCATTGCATCCATGTCCCGCTTGATCAATAGCTAAACTAAAACTAAAACAAACTGTGCTAAAACTATTCTTGACAGACAGAGCCACTGGACTTGCGACAAAGAGCGCTTTGCATAAAAACGCTGATATACTTTCGTGCTTTTTCGGAACGCGTGTCGCCTAGCGTTCTGTAAAGCCATCGCGACAGAATTGAAAACGCGAGAGCAATTAATAAACGAGCGTAAAATGCATAAACGTAGTAACTCTATTCAGGGTATCTTGAAACGCGGCGTTTTTGTCTACTCCGCGTTGAGAGGAGAAAAACGCGTGCATAAAAGAAGTCTAAAGTGTCCCCCGCTCCCTGTTTTTATTATAAAAAATAAATAATACATTGTTACATTAAGTACATGGATGTATTTTTAGTGAATACGACTTTAATATATTATTTTTTTTAGTAAAAGTATGTATAATTTTTTTGTACACGTAAAAACGTTTTGAATGTTACTTATTCACGTCTTCCATTTGGAGTAAATTTAAAATAAAGAGTACCCCCATTTAACTACACCTCCTCTTACCCCCGCGGATGTTTCTGTTTTCTGTATATTTTTTGGTGACTTAAAAATTTATTCCCACCCATCCCGCGACAGGAAAACTACCAGTAACGGACGAGTGTACGACTGTACAGTATGATTAAATTAATATGCACGAAAACAAGCTGTGAGGCGTTAGAATAGTATCAGCGAGCTGCATCTTTCATGGGTTTAACGTTATACATCGTCCTGGTTTTGCATATCGAAATTAAGAATCTCTGATGAATAAATACCTCGCCGCCTTCTGATTTGGAGATTTGATTCCTACTGGAACATTTATTACACATATTTTACTTTTGTTTAGCGATCGCGGCTATTGTATTGTTATTCTGTCGAATCATGCTGTTTCAGACGTGGATTTGAAAAGGCCTTGTATAACATCCAACTTACGGCGGTCCGGTTTTGAATAAATTTGTAGGGATTTTGATAGACTTCAAGGAATTTTATATGGTAAGTTAATGCAGAACACACGGTTTTATGTTTCGTATAATTTGGGTACAAAATTACGTATTCTAACAATATTGTTAAAAAATAAATAAATTCATTTGGCAAAGTAAGTTATGAGGTTCCAGATGCTGAACCTGTTGTAAATAATAAGGATACCTACAACATATTGCCACAGCTCATAATATTGCTATGTAATGTTCGCCATACTCTCCAATGTACTGAAATGTCTTCAATTATCTGCAAATGTTTTCTTGCTCAATCAAATTTTGGACGTTCATAGTTACCTAGTTGACATTGTTGGAAATGAATACTGCGTTCGCAGATGTCGAATCACATAATCAAATATTTGACGATTTGGCATTTTTCTGTTTGGAAATCGTCCTTGATAGTTTCTACGGGCAGCTCGCGAATTTCCATCACAAATTCCATAAATTTAAACTATGTCGACATACTCTTCGTTTGAAAATAGCACAGGCATGTTGACAGAAAAGGTATTACTAGAAACTCGTTCACACAGTTTTCTACATAAACTGACGTTTATAAATGTTGACATGTCAACTATCACTTGTTTTAGCAACTAACATGTTCATAGCTAGCGAGATTAATTTTAAAATATTATTTCCAAACTTTAAAGGTCCATAGCTTGATAATCATGGAGAATTGAATCCATGCGTACCATAATTTTTTTAATTTTATTTTTTATTGTTAGTTCTTGTAATTTTATTTTATTTTATGGGTATCAAAATAAATATATTTTTTAAATAGTTATACCTAGCTATTTTCCAATCTTTAGATTCATTTTATTAAAATGTATCAGGTTCTATTTATTAAACCTATGTATGTTTGCAAACAAATAAAATTCGGAAGCGATANAAAATTACGTATTCTAACAACATTGTTTGACTTCATTTTTAGAAATAATAAATAAATTCGTTTCACAAAGTAAGTTATGAGGTTCCAGATGCTGAACCTGTTACATGTACCTACAACATATTGCTAAGTAATGTTCGTCATACTTTCCAATGTACCTACTGAACTGTCTTCAATTATCTGCAAATGTTTTCTTGCTCGATCAAATCTTGCTGCTCAGGATGTTCATAGTTACCTAGTTGACATTGTTTGAAACGAATCATGCATTCGCAGATATTGTTGAAATACACAATCAAATATTTGAAGATTTGGAAATCGTCGTTGATAGTTTCTACGGGCAGCTCGCGAATTTCCATCACAAATTCCATAAATGTAAACTATGTCGACATATTCTTCGATTCAGCATGTTGACAGAAAAGGTATTACTAGAAACACGTTTACACAGTTTTCTACATAAACTGACGTTTATAAATTTTGACATGTCAACTATCACTTGTTTTAACAACTAACATGTTCATAGCTAGCGAGATTGATTTTAAAATAATATTTCTACACTTTAAAGCCATAGCTCGATAACCATGGAGTATTGAACCCGTGTGTACCATAACTTTTTTAATTTTATATTTTATTATTAGTTCTTGTAATTTTATTTTATTTTATGGATATCAAAATAAATATATTTTTTAAATAGTTATACCTAGCTATTTTCCGATCTTTAGATTCGTTTTTTTAAAATGTATCAGCTTCTATTTATTAAATCTATGTAGGATGTTTGCAAACAAATAAAATTCAAAAGCGATAAATTAATTTAGTACTGCTACATTTTTTCCTCATTTTTCCCCGTACATATGTAAATTTTGGATTTTTCCATTTCTTCATATTTATACCCACATGTTTCCGTTTTGTTTACTTAAAACTAAACACACACAAATAGTTAATCAGCCACGTGTGTCTATTAAAAAAATATATTTGAATATCCGTACAAACGTAATATTTTATAAATTAAAAACGTTTTGGTTTCGACATACATACGGTGTTCAAAATTAATGAAAATATATAGTTTATTTCAAATTACAAAAAACAAAAGAGGTACTCTTTAGAAAGTAATTACTTAATTTAATTAATAAAAACCTATATAAAGTGATTTTTTATATTTTTATTTAAAATATAATTTGATATTTTCAAGTTTTCAGCAATAATTATATAGACATGATCTAATTTTAAAAATTTGAAATAGTTTGTAAAAAATCAGTTTGAAAGAAAATGACTATGAATACGCCCCTGTATATAACATACCTGGATGACGCACATGTGGACATTTCAAAATTAAAGCCACATGGCAAATTTGAAGCTTTGGCTTCAAATTATTATTTTTTCAGAAATAAATAAATAAATAAATAAATAAATAAATAAATAAATAAATAAATAACTAGTAAAGTAAAGTTTCTCCATATTGACAGGCATTTTTCCCTAAATCACATTTTTATGTATGCGTGTGCCCCACGGATTGGCAACATTGGGTGTGTGGTACACAGCAGAGGCATGTGTCAACAAACATTTTTAAATTTGTTAATACAAAATGTAGAATGGTTTTATGCTAAAGAGTAGTAGGCACTGGTAGCTGTTATTCCATTTGTACTAGTATCAATGTGGTTAGGTTAATGTGCTTCAATTATTGAATAATTTTAATAAATTAAGCAAAATGTAACGAGTTTAAATAAAATTTGGGACACGTGATGTTAAATGGGATGAGGTAAGCTCCATTTTCAATCGAAAGTATTTTCTTTGGGATTTGACAGAAACGACTAATGTCATCAATTATATTTTTTTCCAGAAACTTACCCAATTTCCTGTTAAAAAGCTCTCTTTTTTCTAATAAACTTTTATTAGACAAATTTTTCAGTATTACCCCCCGTTTAAAAGTTATAAGCAATATCGTCTTAAAGGGTCTCAAAAGAAATACCACCTAAAAATCACATTAGCGGTGGACGGAACAAGTAGTCGTTGAAAAATAATTGAATGTTCGTTTTTTTTTAAGTGCATAAATATCATTAAGAATTAAAACAAAAGGTGATGAGCACAATAACTAAGCTTAAAAAATGAGGCAAACGCTTTCATACTAGGTACATACATATTACAATCTATTCTCTATATGACCTCATCTCATTTCAAGACACATATCCAATTTTCGCATGACTTCTTTGTGGGTTTCGTTTATTAACATTTCGCCGTTTAACTCATTACAAGCGTTTGGGATTTTTTCTTTCAAATGATTAATATCTCGCGAAGGTGTTTTGTAATTCTTATTTTTTAAAACCACCCATAAAAAAATCGAGGGGTGTTAGATCTGGCGACTTACCGGGCCACTGAATAGGTCCATTAAGCCCAATCCATTTTTCTGGGAAAGTGTTATCTAAACATTGCTGCACAATCCTCCTTGCCTTGTGGGGCGGAGCCCCGACGTGCTGAAACCATAGGTTTCGCCTTAGCTGCAAAGGCACATTCTCCAGAAGTGCAGGAAGTTCTTCTTGTAAGAAATTTAAGAAACTCACGCTGTTCAATGTATGTTCATAAAAATAAGGCCCAATTAAATGCCTACCGATAGTGTCGCACCATACATTTACTTCAAAAATGGCCTTGGTTTTGGACTGGATTTACAATATGGGGTTTTTCAATGGACCAATAGTGTTCGTTGCGTCTCTTTGGCAAACCATTACTGACAAACCGACTTTCGTCCGTCCAAAGAACATGCCAAAAAGGTTCTGATCAACAGTTTCTACATTTACTACAATTTGAGCTATAAAATTAAGTCTGTTTTCAATGTGACGCTCAGGCAAATACTCCAAATTGTGAATTTTGTAGTCATGATACCCATTAGTCTTTAAAATTCGTTGAACGGTTGATTTATCCACATTCAATTCCCGGATAGCCTGCCGTATACAATTTCATGGATTTTGTGCGAAATACTGTAAAAGTCTAGCTGTATTAACATTATTTCTTACCCTTCGTGGTGGCGGCTCGTCGGGTGACACAAGTGACGCACCGCTTCATCTAAAATTTCCGTTTGTTTGTGCAATTTAAAATTATTTTAAATTTTATATAAATCTTATAATTTAGGTACAATTCTATATTGAAAATGTATTGTGTTTGTTTGTCTTATACGCAGAAATAAACAGAATAATTCCGCGGTGAAAGCCTTCTAAAAAATCATTGCCTTCGTTGAGCGCGAACATCAACCTCGTACCATCCAACGTATAGTATACGCAAGTGACTCCTATTTAGTGATGGGACTACTCGAATGAAAATTATCGATTATATCGATTATGAAAATCTCTCGAGATATCTCGAGTGGTCATATAGAATCATTCGATTATTCGGATACGAATGACAGTGGCCACAGCGTTACTAATACCTGCACTACTCGAGCGAGTGCGCAGATGTTTCGATTGTTCCAACGCTCTAACGAGCTACAACATCTCGAGATAAGACGGCCGAGAGCCGAGAGGATAGATGAGACAAGACAATCGAATATCACCGCACCGACATCAAGAAAAAAGGTATGCAGAAATTTTATGAGTGGCATCGCGGGGGTTTAGATGGGAGCTTTATTTAGCGGGGATAAAAATTCATATGAATGAAAATAATACCAAATTATGTTTTCTATATAATTTTTTTTTTCAAAAAAATCCCAAACAATGGACCTCTTTAGGCGGCGACTACTCATTTTAAACACATGCTGCTGAANCGTATTTTACCAGTTTCTCTTAATCTTTGATCAATACGTTCGAAAGTTTTGCGATCCGGAATCCTTCTATTAGGATAAGAATGCTGATAAAATCTTCTTGCTGCCGAAGCATTACAAAGAGCCCGCCCGTACATTAAATGCATATCAGCATATTCTTCATTGGAATACTCCATATTTTATAACAAATTATGAGTTATGAGATGAGTCTTAGATTTAAAACTACGTATTTGACAAGTTTGACAATTTAATTGCCTTTGGCATACTCTGACATGTCAAAGCCAACCACGATTAAATCTGTGTTTCAATTAAATAAAATGTCTCAAATTAAATGGTACCTTCCTCTTTAAACGGGTTTATCTCAAAAAATATCTATTTTATGGATATTCAACAAGTATACCTTTTTTACGTAAAATACCAAAAATTTTTATAAAATGATGGAAAATTTGGGGTATAGTGGAACGAAAATTTTTTTTCTAGAAATATTGGTGGGGGGTGCTTTGACCTCGGGCCCCCGTAATTATTATCGAGGATTTCATATTATCATCCAAAGCAGCTTCAAAAAAAATTATAGATCCGCCAAAAAATTTTTAAAATTTATTGAAAAATACAAAAGTTATAAAAAAAACATTTTTAATTCTCAACTTCAAGAGTTAATTACTCCACAGGGTGAGCCCGGAGAAAAAAATTTTATATGAACTTATTGACATTATTTTCTCATTATCTATCCATATCCGAGAGATTGCCCACCATTTCCGGGAGGTATATAACATACCTGGATGACGCACATGTAGACAATTAAAAATTAAAGCCACAAATTTGAAGTGGATTCTGTTCGAAATATTGTAACAGCCTAGCTGTATTAACATTGTTTCTTACCCTTCGGTCAATTATTTGATTTTTCCGAACAGAAAATGCATCTTCATTTCGTCGCAAGGTCGCCTCTAATCTTGTAAATGTCCCATGATCAGGAATGAGGCGCTCTGGATACCTTTCTCGATATAACTCTACAGCTCTTCTTGAATTTTTTTGTGACTCGCCGTAAATTAGCAACACTTTTTCTGAATGAGAAAACATTTAGTAAGCACAAAAGTTATACGTTTGACGTTCGTATTGAGTAATGACAAGTATTTTGTGACATTTATGCACTTTAAACAACGAACATTCAATATTTTTCCAACGACTAGTTGATCCTTCCACCGTTAGTGTAATTTTTAGGTGGTATTTCTTTTAAGACTCTTTAGGACGATATTGGTTATAACTTTTAAACGGGAAGTAAAAAAAACGTTTATTCAAAACGCCTATTCAAATTTCTTTGTGTTCTGCATTTTTCCACTCCAACAAGACAATTGTGGGTCATACGCGCGAAGCTAAATAAAGCCTGTTTTAAAATAGGAAACGCCATGCATTTCGGGCGCTCGCTGTTTAACAGTTGAGCTAATTAATAAATTAGTTCTTTTGACGGCGCCAGTCGGTGCTCTCAAAAGGAAAAGTAATACATTTTTAACAGGATCCTTAGAGGCATCAACGCCTTTCTGGGTGTACAGTCCCGGCAGAAGAACGGGCACTGCGAGGAGGAAACAGATATATGAGACGTGGTTGTTGACCTGCGTTTGCGTTCTTATTGTCAGTATTAGCCATTTAATGTAGTTCCTTTGTTACCGCGCCGTTTAGCGCTGATTTATTGAGGACAAATATGTGTTTAATTTCTGCCTACGTTATATTTCGTAATTTTAGTGTAATTGTTGTTTTACTGTAGTTGTACAGGATGTACGCAGTATAAGAGTCTTGCGTAAAATACTAACAACTATACTGCGAGTTGTATATTCCAGTTGATACCAACATTTCTGCATAAAAACTGAAAATTTCCATTTTATGGATAGAAAGAGCATAAAACTTCTCTTTGACTTGATTGAGCAACGGGTGTATGGTTATTATTGTTTGATTGCATGTGACTTGATTGTTGTTTTACCCCATAGTTTGACTGACAATATACCCTGTGTTTATACTGGAATTATCGTCACAAATATCTATTATCTTCTTCTACTTCAACGACAATTTATTATGGTCCTCGTTGAGGGTGAGTAATGACACTATCAATATCAAAAACACGCTGGGATAACGCAACAAATGGATGAAAAGAAAAAATGAAATCTGAATACCTGTACACATAGACTAGGCTAATTAGAAAAGTTTTGTAATTATCTCCGTTTACTAAAAAAATTAAATGTAACGATATAGTTTTTTTTTCATGGCTTGATAAACCATTCATTAAAGAAAACAAATACACAAACCGCAGGTGGATACCTTTTTTCGTTTTCAAGCTAGTGCAAAAATAGTGAAGGTGTGCTAGAACCAGAGCTGGGTAATTACTTGTAATTTAAAAATAGTTACAATTACAAATTACTTTTTTAAAAAAGGAAGTAATTACAATTACAAAGTATATTCTTTAAAAAAGGAATTATATTAATTTAATTACAGTTACATGGAAAATGGATTTAGCAATTACTTTTCTAATTACTTTTATGATAAAGTAAATTATAGTGACCAAACAGAAAAAAAGGAAAAAGTTAAGTTAAAAATTTAAATTAAAAGTGTTGTGTAATATTGCGTTTTATTATTTATTAGAATTGATACTAAAATGAAAAGATTATTCTTATTCATTTTCTAATATAGAATTTTTATATTTTTATTCCTAATCTAATAATTTAAACTAGTTCAGTTCATACTATAATTTTATATTATTGGTCAGGTAATTAATTCAACCCGATGCTCTTTTTTT
>NW_019416469.1:496972-516622 GCF_000390285.2 Anoplophora glabripennis | reverse complement strand
GGAGGTCGATATCTTTTTTTCGTTTTCAAGTTATTGCTAAAATATTGAAGTTGTGCTAGAACATCCTCCTTTACTTAGTTCTCTAAATAACATCCATATAATACAAGCCAAAATTAAATTGTAAAACTATACCAATCTTGTCCTTAAAAAGAATTATTGCTTTATTGTGAATTTTTTTTGGTAACTGCAATGTTTAATTTTTTTATTAATTCCAAATATCTAAGTACGTAGTTATAAAGATTATTGTTTCCATAACGATGCAGGCTATGCCCTATGAAAATAGACAACTGAAAAATTATGCCAAACGAAATGTGACAGCTCTTGCTACGTGCAAAATTAGTGTGATTGTGTTGGAAAAGTACTTGTGAACAAGGAAAATGCTTTTTACGAATGATATTTTCAATGCTTGGAAAATGCCGTTATAACTTCAAGAGAGAATACGCTTTGTGATACCCTCGTAGAATACGCTACTGTAGAGAAATATTGCAGCGTTTAGCCAGACGCCACTACATTCTGTAAGAAGACATCGCCGTGCAAGAACGGAAGATAATATTAATAATGTGTTGGCTTGTGTCTATATAGATCCCCAAATAAGTTATAGACCGGGAGATACTCTTAGAAGTTCAACGACGTCTTTCTCGTTTATGCCTTTTAGGGTACTGAAAGATACATTAGAGACAAGTAAGATTATGGAAAAAACCGATGTGCCCGCCGGGACACCTATGTAAAAATTTAATTTTCTTTTGCAAAAAAATAATGTGTACAGCGACGTATTTCGCGCTTATTTTAGTTTTCCATTTTTAGGTCCCTTGCGACACTTATGCCAAAAAATTTTGTGAATTTTCTCTTCAACTTATGAACATGGCATAAGTGAGAAATACGTCGCTGTACACATTATTTTTTTGCAAAAGGAAAATTGAATTTTCACAAAGGTGTCCCGCAGCCCATCTTTTAAATTTAGTTTATTGTACTTGTCTCTCGGTAGTCTCGGTTACCTTTCAGTACTCTCAGAGGCATAAACGAGAAAGACGTCGTCGAACTTCAGTCTAATATCTCCCGGTCTATTATAGAGACCTGGGAATTTCATATGGAACATAAGTAGGTACCTACTTTTCTCTCACACAAATGACACAAATTTTGCACGAAGTAAGAGCTGTCACATATCGTTTGACACAATTTTTCATTTGTCTAATATTCTTTTTAAATACTCATATATTTGCAGTTATACCTATAAGTAGTATATAATTGCAGTTACCTAAAAAATTTCAAAATATAGCAAGCGCTATATTGGTATAGTTTTAAATTCAACTCATTTAAAAAAAAACAAACGCATGTTTTTTTTCTCTTTTTCTATTTAATTGATTATCTACTTATTTGTCCATAATGATACATTTAATAAAAAGTAAGTTTTATTCAGTGGTAGAAATCCATAAGTTTTTAAATTTTCATCACTTCTTTCAAATCTACTTGCCAGCTTTGTAAATAATAAATCAGTTCACATCACACTACACTATGCCAATTACCTACTACCTAAATACAGTTAATTTTGTACAAAAAATAGATACGACTTGTATGGCAACATTTCCTTCTAAGGAATTCTACGAAAAAGTCTTATGCAAAAATTGTTAGCGTCATTATATACATTTACAGATATTTATTATCTTAGGAAATATTTCACTAGTAGGTATAAACCAAAAGAAAAAACAAACATATCAGTTTTTGAACAAATGTCTGAAAACTGAACTCTCAACAATTTGTACAATTCGGCAAAAAATATAAACAACAGAAAATGAACCACAATCGAATGTCGTTCGAACTGATAAAGACAGATGGAGCTATGTCGCACAATACAGTAGATTACATTATTGTATTAATTTTTTTAGACCACTAGACCATCTAGTTCGTGAACTGTTACGTTAAAGTAGATGGGAGGTCCTAGTGATAAAAATTTTTCTCGTTATTATCGCTCATTAGTAGCTCGTGCTGAGCGGCACTTTCATGTGATGTTTGGGCTATCAACTAGGTCGTTCATGCCGGCAGGGGGGCCTTAGCGACTGTCAGATCACAGAGTTGTCCCTGTGAGGCTGCCACAACCTTACCTGGATATGCGTTTGTGTGGACATTTCACCGTCTTCTAATTTACATTAGCCGATTTGACTCCCACCTCGTTGAGTCCAGCTTTATGGATCATTTTACCGACCCCAGAGAGTTCAGTGGTGCTCGTTTTTACGATTTGCCAAACTAATTATATACCGCGCGTTGTCGTAAAAGCGAGCGAAATGAAGTTAAGAAAACAGTTACGTGTTAAGTTTGCGGCGTGGGTATACAGGGTGGCCGGGAAATGGAGGGCGGTCTATTTGTTGGGTTTGAGCATATCTTGCAAGAGTTTATATGTTTTTAATAAAAAAAAATCTTGTTTGCTATCGGATGATGAAAATACCATACTATTTATGCCATTTTAATAGTAGTAAAAAGTGAAAAATAAATTGGTTATTTTTGGAGCAAAATACATATATTTTTTGTGCCTGTTCCAATATCCGAAGAGGCAAGGAACATAAATTGAAACAAAAGAAAAACAAATATTTATCATTATTTAATATTATCAAGATGTAAATCAAAAAGTGTTCAATTTAATTTAATTTATTTTTGGAAGACGTACCCAAATCCGAAAGATTGCCCGCCATTTTTTGGACGCCTTGGTACAGGGTGACTCAGAACTGATTGTTGGTCGTCGTTTCAGAAAAACGGAAACAAATAATATAGGAAACCACAAGCAGTATTTGACTTAAAATTTCATTTTGGTAGGTCTACAGCTCTAAAAGCTATGCCACCGAAATTAATTTTCCCAATTCCATACCTATTTTTTACATCATATGCAAGTTTTCATTATTCTCAACGAGTTTTATAAAAAAAAAATTGTTCATTTATTTGATTATCTATTCTTGTTTAAAAGATATAAAAAGATAAGTGTAGAGAAGAACACTGGTTTGATCAAGTCTGTTACTGATTTTACCAGCATTGCCTTAGAAAACAAGACACCTTCAATGTTTACATGCATTATTGACGTAAACAATTTGTCTCTCTAAAACCAACTGCTACTTCGAATATTTTCCCAGAAATCAGAATCGCATCTACTTTTTTATTGAGCATTAATTTTGTTAATAAATGTTTAGTTAGTTTACTCAAAAACAATGAAAACATGTCAGTAATGAATAGGTATAAACCTTTGACTATGTGTATATAGTCAAGGTATAAACATTGAAACCTTCTTGTTTTCTAAAATGTCAAAACCAGTAGGTATAGACTAGAACTGTTAATGTTTAGTTTCTCTTTTATCTTTTGAAAGGGGAGATATATGGAAAAACCTTTTTTAATAAAAGTTGTTGAGAAAAAAGCAGATTTTTCGATTTGCTTATTCTGTTTCCATGTAATGGCGCCCAAGTTCTGGGTTACCCTGTATAATGGGTCAAGTATAGTTTTTAAGGTAAATAAAAGATTTCATTCCAAAGGAAAAATTTCGTAGGTTCGTTATACTTACAGAATGTTGAAAGTTAAAATAACTGGTCGACATAAATAGTTGAATAAGTATATGTAAAATAACAATAAAACTAATATATTTCAGTAAATTCACTCATACGAATTTTTGGGAAAGTCCAAAAAAATCATTGGTGTAGGCATCTTTGATTTTCTAGGGATAATAACCCCACAGAAAAATTAAAATTGTTACACCAACGAATTTTTTGTCTGTATTGTATTTAAAATAGTATTTTTAACGAAAAAATCCAGTAACATTTTTCGTTAAACGAAACAGTTGGGCATTTCCGATTTATTCAATTATGTTCTCTTAGGCTTATTTTGGATTTAAAAAAATAATAGCTCAAAAATGGCTAGCTTTTCGAATAAAACGGAATTTAATCCAGTTTACAATGCACTTATCCAAGTTAAAAAATTCTCAGTGGCGTCAAAATTCTAGGGTTGACAGATTTGTATACTGTGTCAATTTTTGCCCATAATTAGTTTAAGTTTCATATTTTTGTTCAACAGATTAAAAATACAGAAACAGTATAAAGTATTATTTTTAATATGTTAGCAATACCAATTAGATTAAATTATATTTATAGGAGACAATGAACTAATATGGACTATACATCCATCCGTATTATTATGACTTGCTTAAATATAGACCTACTCTTAAGAAAAAGTATCAGTGAAAGGTACGGGTTTATGTATAACTGCTTGTAATATCATGTTATCAAAAAAGTGTGTCCTAACAAAATTATCCAAGTTTAAAAAATAATTAAATTGCCCCTACTATGCGCTGAAGTTTTATATGGATATACGATGTCCTTATGATCATAATATTCAAAAATTTCGATAACAGCAAAGTCACCTTTACAATTTTACTTATTTAGACATTATTAGGAATACCGAGGGCCCATATTATATATTGTTTATTTATACCTACCTATATTTTGTCAATCTCTCAATATAATTCAATCTTGCTCAACAACTTGCTATTTCAGATTTGATTTATTAAAGAATTTACAAAAATACCTACGTGTTCTTGCTAATACTATGTTGGTATAATGCACCATGTCTAAAGGTATATCGCTAAAATTGTTAAAGAGTCAAATTGTTTGTGAGATAAAAATAATATTCATGTAAAATCACGCTGCTTGTATTTGTATCTCCAAAACGAAACTATTTCAGTTAATTCGTAAAGTCAACAATTAACTTCATCCAATGATATTAGGTACCTACACCTCGTATAGATAATATGCGGCTTCCCCAGATTTATTAACACTTACCTAGGTACATTATTTAATTTTAATAAATAAAATAAAAAAATACCAATAACGTAAGGTTATTATTTTGATAAAAGCTTTTGGAGAGCCATATCTCCGGAGATCCAATGTTTATAGGAACTTTTTTTTTACTATTTTTGGCTCTGTTTTCACCTCTTTAAATTTGGTACTAGTTTTTCCAAACAGATTTTCAAACTATAAGCCTTTAACGGGTCGTTAAACTCTCATCAATGTAAATGTGTTATTGTAAATGGTGTAGAACTATGAGCTGCTTTGTGTTCTATTTTATTTAAAAAAAAAATCGCCTCTTTTATCAACTGAACTTTGTGTACCTATTAATGTTTGATCTACCCTTTTTACTTGCCATCATCCATGCTTTTAACCTTTTATTTTGCAGTCCAATCATTGCAAACGATGTGGTTTTACTTAATCCTGATACCTACCTAGGTTGAAATTTATTTTAAAACAAATGTTTCCTCAAAGTTGACATTAAATGCTGGTAATCCACGTTACAACTAAAGAAACGAACAAAAATAGGTACATATCAACATTTATCCTTTTGACACAGCAACTACATACCTAATTCCAAAGGGATCAGTGAAATATTGAACACATAGGTATTCTTTTTATTTAAGCAAACAAAAATTTACATAAAATTACTATGAAAACTAATTATTATATTTTTGTTTCATAAGTTATCATAATATTATTGGAAATCTGAATATCAATTTCCTTAACTGTGACTCAAACTCTTACAATGTCAAAGTGACTACAGTGATATCAGTACTTCTCTCACTAGTCACACTGTCAAAATTCTTTATTAAAACTATGTTTGTGTCCCCCAACAAATAAATTACATAGTAGTCAATATCATTTAATCATTCTCGTATTTAAATAGGATATTTATATATTTGTAAAAAGAAACACTAACCCTATGTTATTTTATTATTAACTTCATAGGCATCACATCCACGTGTACTTACCTACATTTATTTATTCCTTAAATTTTCATCAGCTTTAACAATTGTTTTGTGTTTTACACTATTATTTATTAAATGTAAAATTCATTCATCTACACAACAGTCTGAGGAAAGATTTAAGTACTTAATGTATCATAAAAATGGATACTTATTTCACTGCTCACTAATAATATTGAATACATTTTTTGATTAGCCAATGATTGGAAGAAGCATGAAATAAAAAAAATATTTTCCGCATTTTGTCAAATTGAATGAATGTAGGTATTAGCTTTTATAGATGGTGGTTAAATTAATTTAGATCGGTAGATACCCGTAAATATGTTTTACTGGATATGACGTAAGTAACTATTCAGTATTTCTGAAGATCGTAAATGATTGAAGACATAAAATTTGCCAAGTTAAAAATTTTTCCAATGCTGTCACAAAATTCTGTGTCTATTTCCCCACGTAATTATCAACGTATTCGATTAGACGGCTTTATTCCAAATCGGTTCGGCTCTAATTTGTTAAATACAATGATTTGCCGGATACTACTAAATTACGAGTTTATCGAGCTGCCAAAATTCCACGGTGCAGAAGTGCTCACCCATCACTATAATTTATTCGGATAAAAATGGTCACTTAAAAGCACAACAATACCCATGCGGATCAACAAAAGTGCGGCAAAACACTATAATACACGGACTTGACATAAACCTAACCTAAAAATGAAGCGCCTGCAAGTCTACAAGGGCGGGATATCGCCTAGGAACTCAACCAAGCCCCTCCCTCGCGTCCTTAAATCAGGATAAAAACGGGTCCAAGACACGCCGGCTTCGGCCCGCACACCAATGAGAAGGCTATTAGGCGGTGTTACGAGTCCACAACGCTGAATGGTAGCGAGATCTGCCGGTTGAGAGGCGCAACTAAAAGGCCAAGCTAACTATTATATGATTATTCTTCATTATAGTCCCTACGCTCGTAGGAAGTAGATGGTTGGTTTAGAACGATCAATTTTCGACGTAAAAAAACGACATATGCGCTCAATTTCGTGTAATTTGGTTTCGGGTTAATCTTCAAATAGTTTTTACTCAATTATAGTGTGAATTACACCTATTATCGCAGTTGAATATAGTAAATTGCTCTCGGTCGTTTGATTAACGTTATTAACTCTCTAAACTATTCTCATTATTTCCATTTTGATTTACTTATCGGATTCTCGCCTTTGTTTTGGTTTCGCCGTTTTTATTTTTGGTGATAGTGAACGTACAACCAGCGAGTGTGTGTGCTACCGATATTTCCGACTACCTACGTCGCCGCTATTTCGAGAGACACGGATAGTGACCGGAAGTGACTCTGCATTTCTCGGGGGACGTAGCCGTGTCGCGACATCTTCAAGACGCCTCCGAACTTCACCAAAGTGGATAACAAACCGTTCACGACGCTGAACTTCACGGACCTGGGGTCCCCCTTCGGGGGGCCAAACGACGATCCCCCCGGGACGCCCACCATGTCCGGTGAGGGCCACATCGGCCCCCCGACGCCCCACGAGTCCAACAACTCCACGCCGGTGTCGAAGAGCGCCTTCATCGAACTCCAGCAGCACGGGTACGGGCCCCTGAGGACGACTTACCAGCACCACTTCAATTCGCCGGCGGGAAATGCGCATTCCGGACCGACGGGGGCCCACGACGGGGGCTTCCCTAGTCCTAGGGGTGCCCTCGGCGCCTACCCTTTTCCTCCCATGCACCAGAATTCGTACACGGGATACCACTTGGGATCGTACGCCTCGAACTGTCCGCCTTCACCCAAAGATGATGGTGAGTACCGCTAGGGATACTGTGCGTATTCGGAAGTGTGGTTAAATTTTAAAGTTTCACGAGTCTGTGGGTCGAGGAATGGGAAGCGAGTTTCTTTTGGGGTTTTCGAGGAATTTTCTTAAGGGAGATCTTAGAAAATGTTGATCTGCAGCATTTAGCACCAGGATCTCGCTTACCTTATAGTAATATCAGTTAAAATAGACAAAATTATTCGCCTGACGTTGAGAAAATTAAGAAGGTTATCTTTTGGCTTATCAATTTAAAGAAATATTGGCAAAATTAATATTTCCATGTATTGTCTATTCTCTTCAAATTAATGATGATTTCTATCAAGCTTTAAGCAAGCAATTAATAATAAATTATTTTCTTGGATAGTGCGTAATAATATTCAGGCAGATTGTCCAAAATCCTTAAACATTTCATAAATTTAAAAAATTATTGAAAATCTACCTTAGCTACGACTTTATTTGGCTTTGGTAGTTACAGATTATCAAAAAAGACGCCAAACAGGAACTAGGAAAGAGGAAATAATAAAAAAAGATCAATAGTCAGATCAGCAGAAGTGTTGTGAATGAAAATCGAGTTTCTTTTGAGGATTTTGAGGAATTTTCTTAAGGGAGATCTTATAAACTGTTGATCTGCAGCACTTAGCACCATTATTTCGCTTACCTTTATAGTAACATTAGTTAAAATAGAGAAAAATATTCAGCTGAGGTTGAGAAAATTAAGGAAAATTTCGTTTGGCTTAATAAATTTAAAGAAATAACGGAAAATTGAAGATTCCATGTATTGTCTATTCCCTTCAATTGACGATAATTTCTATTAAGCTTTAAGCAAGCAATCAAAAATAAAATCATTATTTTCTTGGATAGTGCGTAAGAGTATTCATAGATTGTCCGAAATCCTAAATATTATTTATCTTTCATAGTTACAGATTTTTTTAACAAGACGACAAACAAGAACTATTCGGTTTTTGAACATAATATAAAATTAATATTGTTATTGCACACTATAGTATAAAAATTCATTCTTATTTCCACATCTACTAGTGTATATTCTATAAGAGGAAATAATAAAAAATATAGATATCAAGTAAAGTCTAGTTATAGGTGAAAAATTAGATATTTGGGAGACAAATTTTGTTTCCATTTCATAAGTAAAATATATTTAATAGACAAAAAGATCAGTGAATGAAAATTGAGTTTCTTTTGGGGTTTTCCGTACTTCGAAGAACTTTCTTAAAATACTTCGTATAAACTTCTGATCTGTCGCACTCAGCAAAAGAATCTCGCTTAATTTTATAGTAACGACAGTTAAAATAAAGAAAAGTATTCGGCTTAGACCTGAAGATTGACGGAATTTTTCTTCCGTCTATTCTCTTCAATACAATAAAATTTATATTCAGTTCTAAGTAGTTGAAGTAATTTGATGTTCATAAAAGTACCGATAGCTTGTCCGACATTCTGAAACATTATTACCTACCTACTAATTAAGTATTAGCTATTACAGATTTTTAATTAAGTAATATAATTGCTGTTACTATAGTATAAAATATAAAATCAAAGTAATAAGTTCAATCCCGTTCCTAGAAAATTCTAAGATATCCTGATCATATATTTTTTTAAAACATCAACAATGAATTATGTAGGTATATCTATTTTACTATTCTGTCTATGTGGATATATATTTTCACAAATTCTTTTTAAAAAGTTTCTTTTCAATATTACCATTTTGTTGTAAACTAAAACACTGGAATAATTGTTCCGACGATTGGAAATATGTTTGTACATATTACTTTCCATATATTATATTCTTATAAATAATATGTTGTGTGTTCTGGAATTCAGCATTTATTTAAAAACAAATCTGGAGTCCTAAGAGTTTTCGAAGTCCTTCGTCGGTAAAATCAAGACTAGAAATATTATGTATGCACCTAACTACTACGTAAATAAAAATGTTAATAAAATTGTTCTCAGCTGTTGCTCTGTGCAGCTAAATTTCAATATTTTATGAATCAATGTAAATTCGAAAATGGAAATCGAATTTCTTTTGGATTTTCCGAGGAAATTTCATACAAAACTTCTTGTAAATTGTTGATCTACAACACGAAAATCTTTTGTATCTTATAGTAGCAACAGTTAAAACAGACGAAGAGTACCTAGGTACTAAGTTGAAATCTGACATTGATGAAAGTTATCGTTTGGCTTTACGAATTTCAAAAAATAATTAATAAATTTAAATTTTTATTATAAAATACCTGCAGTAGTTATGACATTTTTTTGAGTTTTAAAAATAATTTTAGAATCTATCTAACTAGTATTAATTATTTGGCGATTATTTTAAGTGGCTTTGATGGTTAGGTACCTAGGTAGGTAATAATAAAGTAGGTATAATGAATAATTCATATTTTTTACCATAACATACCACAAAATACACTACTAATATACCTACCTATATATAATAAATAACTATGCCAAAAAGAATAAAAATCATGATCATCTTTATACTTACTCATAGGTATATTTTGTAAGAGGAGATAATGAAATACATAATTCAAATATGTTATTGTACATATTTTTTAAGAAAAGGATTACAGTTAGTAAAACTGAGTTTGGATGTTAATATAATACCTACATAAGTATAACTAGGCAGAGGTCAAAAACTATAAATATTTGAAAACTATTTTTATTTACAGAGTTCTATTTACGCTTTTTAGGTATATAAAAAAAGTAAGCAAGAACCTACAACCTCTTGAAAAGAGACAAACATTTCATCATTAAATATCATTTGGATAGAAAATATTACTTTATTCATCTATAACAGATTTTTTGAGTAGCAGTGATAAACAGAAAAATAAACAGTAAATAAACAAACACGTCCTGGTTTTTGTAAGACATATTTTATGTTGAAGTTAGATTTATGAATATTTATAATTTTATGAATGTGTAACCATTATGTTACTTAGCACAATGACGTACTGACAAGCTGTAGATTTTTGTTTAATTATTCCGTGAAAATGGATTATATACCTATTTCCACAAGTTCATTTCGATACCACCAATTTGTTGTATACTAATGTATTGGAATTCTTAGGTGTTCCGACGATTAGGAACATTTTAGTATACAACTAATGTTAATGTATTTTATTCCTATAAATATGTTATGGAAGAATTCAGCATTTATTTAAAAACATTTCTAGAGTCCTGAAAGTTTTTTTGTAGTACAGAATTCTCCATCGGTAGAATCATGGCAAGAAAAATTATGTAGGTACCTAACTACATACTAAATAAAAAAAATCTTATAGTTTCTAGCTGCAATGATTGTTTCGTATTTATTTTTATGTGGGGAATTACCTTTTCATCTTCAATTTTATTAGTGTTCATAACATTTTGCCAAGTCATTCGATTTATGTGTTGTATACGATTTAAACAAAATAAATATTAAATAGATACCATAAATTTTTAATTAAAAAGACTGAATGTATCATGATACCATTTTAAAACAATAATTTATAAATTTTTTTATGTACCTATGTTTGGAAGCACGTCTAAAGTTATTTTTTGTGGCACAGCATTTTTCTGATTATTAAGGTATTATGGGCCAAGGGTTATTTTTCTGAAAATAGTTTAGCCTAAGCAAAAATCTGATACTGAAAAAAGCATCAGAGAAATATAAAATACACATCACTATATGTTCCACATATTAAAAAATTGTTAAACTTTTCAAAAAACTGTTTTGGTCTTCAGAACTTATATTAAACTTCGACAGTTTAAATTTTTTTGTTTTTCTTTGTCTCCGCAGTTAGAGATGTTTATTCTATTATTACTTAAGTACTTCAACTTTTATGAGTTACTCTAGCATACAAGGATCCAAGTCACAAAGTAATTTAAAACACATTTTTCACCACTGAACAAAATAATGGCGATCTCTTTTAATTTTTTTTAACGGTGTTAATTTGCTTGTCTAAAATTTTGGCGGAATCCCATTAAATTATATGACCGTTGCCTCAAGCGTAATCGCAAATTTTTGTTTTGTTTGTTTGTTTGTTTTTGTATTTTGAAAATCAGTTTTTGGGCACGTTTTTAACAGTAAAAGTAGGTAGTAGTTGTCTAAAAAACCGTTCTAACTTTACATTTTTTCGATAATACACGAATATATGAAATTTTTCTCTAACTTAATTTGTCTTGCTTCTAATACTCTTAAAATCTCAAAACTCAAAATCCCCAGGGTGATTGTTTATTAGTAGGTACATTTTTTTATGAATTTTAATTCTTTGTTCAAAATTTTATCTTTCGAGGATATCAATTTGGCTAGGAACATTTTATTACACCGTCTTTTATATCAATAGGATTATGATGCGAATTCAAATTTAGATATCTGTTAGTGTTAGTTGATTTCCTATAAATACTTGTTTCTGAAGAATTGCTAATTTTTTTTTATTAAAATCTGTAGAAAGGGTATTATTGTTTCCTATTTTTAAAGTAAATATAATTTTTGGTTCTTTGTTCTTCAGAAAAAATATTTAATTCCTCAATGGCAAAAGCCAAATTGTCTCCACCAAATATGATGTGCTTTTTATTTAAACTGTCAACATAATTTTCTTCAAAAAAATCCATGAATATGTTACTTAAAATTGGTTATAATGAAAATCCCATTGCCATTTCTAGATCTCATTGATAAAATTCATTATTTCATTGAAAATAAGTAGGTACCTATTAGTTTTTATGTATAATCTTAATTATACATCCTATACTTTAGTTCTACCTGTCAAACTGTTATCATTTTCTAATTTATTTTTGATAATATTCAATGTTTTAACGATAAACGTAACATGTAAAAAATATAAAAATGTAAATCAATGTAATCTTTCTGTCTGTCTGTTTAATATTCAGAAGTCGAGAGGTCTCCATAAATTGTAATGTTGTGAATATCATTATTTGGACGTGGTTTTCCGTATCAGTATCAATGTGTGAGCTAATATTAAATTTGTTAGTTATTTTCTCTACTTTTTCCGATAATTTTCATTGTTTAACTATTTCTCTGTTGTCTCTGGCTCTATCTTATATTCTTCATATCACTATGACGATCAGAACTAAAATTTAGATGTAATATTTTTAATTTTTTCCCATTTCTAAAGTGAAGTTAATCAATGTTTAAAACTGTCATTTCGAGTTTCGAGAACAGATTGTTTTTCGAAAGGCGCCTGTGTATTTTTGTTTGTCTGCCTTTTCCAGTGCAGATTTTTGGCGGGGCAAACACAGTTTCATTTCAAATAACCATTGACTGAACCTTGACTCAACTTTTCATTCATTTATTATGTATTTATTTTCGCAGGTGGCAAAATTCTCAAACAGAGAAAAAAAATATTTTACAGTATTCACAAGTAAACTTCCGTACTAAATGAACCTAAAATAACATTACAGGAGGGTTATGGAAGGCCAATTTACTAATCAAGCAATTAGACCTGATTAATTAACGTCTATTTAATTCGATGTTGTGTTATTCGTGTTAAATATCCCATCGTGACAAAATATACACGGGATTGGTTCGACGGTGCCATAAATAAAGCCACTTTGGTCTCCGTAAAAAGCCGTTAGACACTTTTACAAATTATTGTGACACGGTGCATTTTAGTCGAGTTAGAAGACGAACAAATTGACTTGCGTCAGCTATAGAAATAGCCCCATTATAGCGAAAGAGTGGAAATCGTTGACGAACACACTTATTTGTATTATTTTTAGATTTAACTTCAGAATTGATAATGTTTTGCGCCTTCAATTCACACGGTGACTTCCTTTTAATCGATATCGGGGCGTATTTAGAAGTTTTGAATGTAAAGTAAGTAGTAAAACATTTTTTTATGATGAATGGTAATCATTAAAACAGAGTTTCATGAAATATATTAAAAATCCTATAAATATTTATTGAATACATATCATATGTTATGTCAGTAGGTAAACATAATAATAGTAATTTTCGAATTAATTTTAATTCAGAAAATTACTTTCTTTTAATGTTGTATGGATCAACAACCTTTGAATAAAAGATACCGTATATTTTTATTAACTAATAATTCAATAACTAATATAACTTATTTTTTGATAAAATATGTTAGAAGTCAGAAGTTTATTTAGTTGTGATGTTATTCGATTATTATTGTGTTTAAATAGCTGATGCTAATAAACTTTATAATTAAATAAATTAATGTTTAAACGTGTTTTACAAAAACTCAATTTTTTCGAAAACGGCTAATTTTATCGAAAAAATGTAGAGCACCTTTTTTAAAGAGGAATGACCAAAGTATTTAAAAATTCAATTTTCAGCTCTATAAAATGACACCTGTCAAAATTTTGGCCTAATGAAAACCTACGCCACAAGTAAATAACTTCGGACAATATCTTATGATTGGTTGTGACAAAGTTAACTTCCATTTTACGATACTGACGTAACTCATTTTCTATTTACTTTACGGTTTCGTCCAATATAATTAACATTGCGAGCGAAATAAAACCCATCTAATTGAATAGATGTAAATCTGCTCCAATTATTGGCCAATGGCTTGAATTGGGTTGTGATTCTGAACCAGTTTGACCATTTTGTGAATGTTCGAATCAATCACTGTCTGTATAGACAAAGTAATCGTCTGTGGTCGTTTTGAAAAATAAAATAATTCAGTAACGGTTTGTAAGTAGAAGAGAAGGAAGGTTTAGCAAGCATATAATTAATATCTTGGTGACCGGATATGGGTTTTAGATGATAATGAAAGATATACTTACATTCAATTTATTGATGATGTATTTTACAAAAAAAAAGGTTTCCATTGATTTTTCCTCGTACCTATTCATTAAAATGCTCTGGAAAGATCCTTGTTAATATTATTCATTTGATTTCTCGGAAATATTACTGTTTTTTTTCCTACATACGCTGGTTGTAACAATATATCCGTGACAATGCTTCGCTCAATATTAAAGTCGAAAATATAAGTGGAAAGACTTGTTTTATGAGGAGTACAAGATATTTTTTCTATAATATTCGACAAGGTTGTAACGCAAGGTAGAACTGAACATATAAAATACATTTAATTGTTTGCAAAAATATTTTATTTGTTAGCAGTACATCACGGGGTGATAAGAATGACACAGAGATGGATTTGTACACACTTCTGTACTTAATAACAACGTATTACACTTGATTTTAGTTGAATCGTTGTTAGACAAAAAATAAACTACTGTAGAGACTGTGATTTTTTCTATAAATGGATACATTTTTTATATTGAAGTACATGAAATGATCAGCTCAGCTAGAGACAAATTAGGTATGGTTTCCCTAGTGCTTTGGGTGAATTTGTGTTAATTATCGTCACATATTTCGGTTTATTAGGATCATATGTCTTGCAATCTCGTCACTAGATGTCAATATTTGTGCCTCACTGAAAGTAGTTCACTGCTGTGCAAGAAGAGATTTGGAAAGTAGAAAATTGCAAGTTAGTATCGTAGATAGATTTATTATTTATATTATTGCAGGCCAAGTGCTTTTGCAATGCGACAAAATTGTCATATAGAGCATATGACCAAGTCAGAATTCTTTGCTCAACAAAATCAGACATACATAGTGAAAATCGATAACTCACTTTCGTATGTTTACGAAAACACGAGTAGCTCTGCAGCAATTGAATATATTGACTTGATATGTTTATATTTATAATAATTTGTTTCGAAAGTCGCAGAAGTTGTAGTAAAAAAATTGCAAGATAGTATGAAACTGCTTATAATGACTTCAAAAAGTAAAACGAAAATTTGGGAAACATCTGAAAATGTGTTGCTGGATTATTTTTTAATAAAATACGTGCTAATAAAACTTCTACTCTACCCCTTACATAACCTGGCAAACATGGGAATGTAAGGGAAATTCATAAAATCAATAATTAAAGTTAGGGATGTAGGAGAAAAATTCCAACTTTGTCATCTTAATAGATATCTGGATTCAAATAATGAGCATTAAAAATATGTTTTATTATTTTTAGTTTTACCTTTCCTTATTATCTAAACTCTAATAAATAACTTTGATCATTACTGCATATAATATAAGGTAACGAAGATATGGCTATTAGAACGTGATATATTTGTAATGTGATAGGGTTAGTGGGGATTGCTTTGCTATTAAGCTTTTGTCCAACTATTACTCTTATGACATATTCTAACAACCACATCTTCATCATTAGTGGTAAACTCATCAGACTTTGTATCATTGCAATCCTGAAAATGAATTCTGTTCATATGTGACATAATATAAAAGGCTTATTATTTAAAAAAATCGTAAGTTTAACTTTGCCACGTCATTCGACAGCTATAACTTAATTTCAAATATAGGGTTGCAAATATAAAAGCCTCTTATCAGGACTTTTATTAAATTCAAAAGTCAACTAAACTGTGAGAAAGAAAATTCTTATTTTGACATTGTATCTTTAAATTGGTTGGAATTTCCGCCAATAGCTTACTTTGTAAAAATGAATTATTAACTGTCTTTGACTATCATGATCGAATTCCTCCCGGAAAATATGTTGCTTCAAATTAAACATAGTTGATGGCACACCTGCTGTAGATACAATTTTTAAGTCAGGTTGGTTGCAAACTCACCCTTAGGAAGGTTACAAGGATCCAAGTACAACATTTATAACAGTAACTAGATATTTTTTTTGTACATTGTAAAAGGAATGGTGCCTCGTTCGACTTCTACACAAATAACGAATTATATTATATTAGTAAAATAATAATACCAACAACCAACAAAGCTAAATGTTATGCAAAAGACTAAGATTAACTAAGCATATGAAGGATATGTGTAGTGACAGTGCCTATAGTGTTTATCATTTATCAACTTTAGTTTATATTTCAAAAGTTAAAAGTAGAAAGCGAAGGATGGTGACTCTAAAATATATTTTTAAATATGAACGAAAAGTTTGAGGACAAAGTTAAAATTGAATCTAGTGAAGTGCACATAGTTATGGCAAAAAATCACTTATTACTGTCTATGTAACTGGTCATCATCCTAGTATTAACAACTGGATAAACATTTTTGGTAAGCTAAAAACTGTACTGAAGATGGTCTTGCAGCAATTCATAAGAAGTTGTCAAAAAACTTACTAAACAAATACAACCTTTCTAGAGCCTATTTTTGTTATTTCTATTTCTATTTTTCTCCTCTTCAACATTTACACATAAGCCAATTAATAGAAGTTTTGTTTACGACAAATACTAGTAGTAAACGGACTGTGCCATCATATAAAAGACAGTCTGTAGATCCTTATGTTTCCTACTCCAATTTACCATTAATTAATTTTTTATAAACATTTTATTGCGAAAAAACGCATTCTGTTAATTCTTTGTTTATAAATCTAAACTAATGAAGCAATCTGAATGCTATAAAGAGACAATTTGTAGAGAATCGAATTACAATTAAAACGAGAAGTCGATCGATCCTATCGGGTAATTAGAAACGAAGAAAACCCGGAAAAATTGTAAAATTTAGCATTTTTTTAAACAATCATTTTTTAAGTTGTAGAACTGACCCTGTGCACAAAAGTAGTGAATTATATGTACTTTAAGTGTGCACAAAACAGGCGCTGTCGGACCATTAGTTTTGGTTCATAAAAAAATAATTAATGGTAAATTGGAGTAGGAAACTTAAGCATCTACAGACTAGACTGTCTTTTATATGATGGCACAGTCCATTTGCTACCAGTATTTTTGTCGCAAAATCGCTGTTTTAAGGCTCTACTGATCGGCCTAGCAAATGAATCGCGTTGATGGTAATTTGCATGCGATTGCGACTGGTAAATCTCTGGGTTTGTTTCAGAAAAATGCCTGTCGCTGGAGAGGCCGTCGGGAGGAGGCAAGGGAAAGAAGATGCGGAAGCCCCGCACGATATACTCCAGTCTTCAGCTGCAACAATTGAACCGACGGTTCCAAAGAACGCAGTACCTGGCGCTACCCGAAAGGGCAGAGCTCGCCGCCAGCCTAGGTTTAACGCAGACGCAGGTCAGTTTAATTAAAAAACTTTAATATTTCCCCTTCCTCGAATTAATCCATTAAGCCGAAACGTTCCCAATTAATATTTCTTGAATACTCCTCGCGGACCAACACCTCCACATACCCGAACTAATTCTTCGTTTAATTGGAATCCACAACGTCGGAAATCAAAGGTGGAACGTTGAAAAAATCATTTGAACCACCAGTTTACCATGTTCATTTCATTTAAACGGAACAATCTTATTTGCATATCGAAAACTCGTAAAATTTTTATAAAAATTACGTATTAGAACACTACGCTGCATTATTATGTCGCAAATGTATCTAAACATGTGGTCTGCTATACCGATAACAGAGTTTTCTACATACAGACAGTAAAATTACACCGAATGATAAAGTGATTAAACTGATCAGTGTAAATGCACAACTGAAGTAAAATACAACATAAATACATTTCGCTAACTGTGTGAAAAAAGTAGGAATACGAGTATAAACGGACCTACTGTGACGATCCAAAAAATTTAAATAAAATTTGGGACACTTGGTGTTAAATGGGATGAGGTAAGCTCCATTTTCAATCGAAAGTATTATCTTTCTGATTTGACAGAAACGACTAAAGAACTCATCAATTATATTTTTCCAGAAACATACCCAAATTTTTTTCCTGTTAAAAAGTTCTCTTTTTTTCTAACAAACTTTTATTAAAGAAATTTTTCTGAATTACTTCCCGTTTAAAAGTTATAATAGTACAGTCATTGAAGCTTAAAATGAACTGTAACCTCCGAATTCTTTGAAACTGCATGGATTTGCATGAAAATTTAGAATAAGGCTCATCGTAGGCTCAAGTTCAAAAGTGACATAAGCCCGATTGACGCTTTTTTGTTTTTTAGGGGTAAAAACTACCCCTAAGTGGAAAAAAATTGAAAAAATTAAGTTTTAAGCATTTTATTGATAAAAATCTTGTTCAAGCACAAAGATTAAATATTGTTCCATGTTCTCGAACATGTTTTATGATATATTCGATCTTTTCGACCGTTTATTTAACCCTTAAAGACTACCGCTATGCAAAAATTAATGATAAAAAATTACTTTTTAAAGATTTGGAATGATTAAAGCGTGCAATTATTTAAAATAAAAATTGCCTTACAGCTAATAAAAGAATTTTTCCATTTTAACCCCTAAAAATCATCCCTGTATTGACAAAAATGATATAAAAATTACTTTTTAAAAGCTTGGAATACTTTAACGATGCAACTATTTAAAATAAAAATTCCCTCATTGCTTATGAAAGAATTACATTTTAAATTTTGGAATGCTATAATTGTGCAATAATTTAAAATAAAAATTCCCTTATGTTGTTTATGAAAGGATATTTTACTTTTGCCATTTTCAACTCATAAACCAATATTAATGTAAAATATTTTTATTATAATCGATTTTTAAATATAATCAATCATAAAAAAATTTCTACGCTGCATATAAATAATCACACTAAATTTTTTTACTTATTTTATTTGTATAATATAATATATAATATATAAAAGTGAGAAAGCCTATTTTGCTCCGAAAAAATGTCATTGGTTTTTTACCATACTCGGGTAATTTTGAACCTATAGTATCCTACAAGAAAGTATTTTAAAGATAATTTCAAGAGCTGTAAGATCGTTTGCATATAAAACCTTTTAGGTCCTCCATTTTTTAAAGGGAAAGGATCGAAGGGCTCGAGACAGGTCGTTTTTTCACTAAAATGAATACTTCAAGCGGTGATATCTTCTTAATTTTTTATGCTATAGGAATAAAAAAACTAAATATTTTGTTTTTACGTATCTTTCGTAGTTTCAGAGTTATTATATAAATAAGGCAATTTTTTTGGAATAATGAAAAATACGTTTTCAACTTTTACCGTACATTATTAAAAAAATACGCATTCTAAACCGGTCTAACTTCAGGATCGTATGAAAAACACTAAAACAAAACTAATTGTAAAGGGTCTACGATTAATTTTAATTCTGATGGAAATGGTACATCGTTTACTGCT